>NW_025047793.1:420000-435000 GCF_018831695.1 Puntigrus tetrazona
AAATTGAATGATGAAAAGGCAATGTTTTAATTTTTTCTTTTTCTTTGTTAAATTTTTGTTTTTGTTATGCTCAGTCTTTTTTTTATTCATTTATTCATGAGTGATCTGAAACTGGGCAGCTTGAACATGAATGGTAAGGGATTATAGAAAAAGAGCAATGCTGTTTGAATTGATTAAGCAAAACAAATTGATGTCATGTTTGTTCAGGAGACTCATACTGATGTTCAAAATGAAAGTGAATGGAAAATGGAGGGAAGGGGAAGTGATTATGAGTCATAAGACTAATATCAGTGGAGGTGTGTAGCCATTTTATTAAGGAAAATATAATTCCAGTTTCTTTTTGAGGTGGAAAATATAGTTGAGGGACAGTTACTGAAAGTACGAGTTGAGTTTGAACATTTCTTTGTTGTATTTATAAATATATATGCACCGGTTTTGGGAGGTGAAAGGGTTTTGTTTTTAAACAAAGCTAGAGAGGTAGTAGAAAATTGTAAACCTGAAGAATATCTATTTATTGGGGGTGACTTTAACTGCACAGAAAATGATAATGTTGATAGGAATCACAAAGAACCTCATATGGAATCGCAACGCGTTCTGCGACAGATTACAAAAGAACATGATTTATATGATATTTGGAAAGTGTTGAACAGAACCCACAGACAGTATACGTGGACACAAGTGAGAGAATATCATATAACAATGGCTAGACTAGACAGGTGGTATTGTTTTAAACACCATTTTAATACCATTAAGTGTTGTGTAATTTCACCTGTAGGCTTTTCTGATCATTGTTTGGTTAGCTGTAATATATTTATTAACAATGTTAAACCAAGAAGTGCATATTGGCATTTTAATATTGGACTACTGCAAGACAAATTGTTTTGTGAGGTTTTTAAATCTTTTTGGGAAAATTTTAGGAATAGGAAGTCATCTTTTGTTTCTCTGCAGCAATGGTGGGATAATGGAAAATACAGATACAGCAACTGTGCTGCTTATATACTCAATGCTTCTAAGAACATTTCCCAATTGTTGGAAGCTCTAGAGAGGGACATTTTAGAGATACAAAATTCTTTGGATTTGTAAGAGATAGAGAACGTATTAAAGTTCTCAAAAATAAAAGGAAAGCTTTAGATGATTTGTTGGGTATTAGGGCACAGGGTGCTCTGGTACGATCAAGGTTTCAAAGTGCAGCACAAATGGATGGTCCAACCAAGTTTTTCTTTGGCCTTGAAAAAAAGAATGGCTTAAATAGAATTATGCATTCTGTTATTATCAGAATCTGGCACAGAAATCACAGAGCCTAAGGAGATTAGGAAAAGAGCAGTGGCTTTTATTCAGAGCTGTACAGGAGTGAATACACGGAGGTGGAAGAGATAGCCAGTTGCTTTTATGAGGGTCTACCTAAGGTTCCGGAAGGGACAAATGCTGAACTGGAAAACCTTTTACGAAAGGTGAATTGTATGATGCCCTAAAGAGTATGGAGGTTGAAAGCTCCGGGATTGATGGTATCCCAGTCGAGTTTTATAAGTCACTCTGGGCTGTGTTAGGAGATGATCTGCTAGAAATGCTCAATGACAGTTTGACTAGAGGGTTTGCTGCCTACGAGCTGCAGAAGAGCGGTCATCACCCTTTTACCAAGAAAGGTGACCTCAGAAATATAAAGAACTGGCGACCTGTTTCACTCCTATGCTCTGATTTTAAAATTTTGTCTAAAGCCTTAGCAATTAGATTAAAAGAGGCGATTGGTTGGGTCATCCATGTGACCAGACATACTGTGTACCAATAGATCTATTTTTGATAACATTCATTTAATCAGAGACATTTTTGATATCTCTAGATCATTGGGTTTAAACGTTGGTCTCATTTCTGACCAAGAGAAAGCTTTTGACCGGTTGAGCATAACTACTTCATGCGACGCTAAGAGAGTTTGGTTTCAGCCTTAGTTTTATTAAAGTAATTGGGGTGTTGTATGGAAACATTGAGAGTATACTTAAAATTAACGTGGCCTGAGTGCTCCTTTTAAGATCACAAGGGGCATAAGGCAAGGATGTGCTTTGTCAGGCATGTTGTATGCTTTAGCAATTGAACCACTGTTAGTGAGAATAAGGGCAAAGATTGATGGCTGGAGTATACCACAATGTGATTTTAAAATTGCTTGTCGGCTTATGCTGATGATGTTATTGTTTTTGTGAATAAGCAAGAAGAAGTAGATAATTTAAGAAAAATGATTGATGATTTTGGAAAGCTGTCTTCAGCGAAGGTAAACTGGAATAAGAGTGAAGCTGTTATATGTGGAAAGTGGAGGCTAAATGTCTCCTAATCTACCTGCTGGACTTGAATGGAAGAAAATGGCTTTAAGTATTTAGGTGTATACCTTTGGAGAAGACTCGACATTGCAAAAACTGGGAGGGTGTTTTAGAAAAACAAAAGGACGATTGAAAAGTGGAAATGGTTGTGGCCTAAAATGTCATTTAGAGGTCGATTATAATCATCAATAATTTGGTTGTTTCAACATTCTGGCACCATGCTAGTGTATGTACAGAACCCCAAGTGACTTCTTGCAAACTACAGGCTCTTATTGTGGACTTTTTGACTAAGTTTCACTGGGTACCCTAGAGTGTACTGTATCTCCCTAAAGATGAAGGGGGTCAAGGGCTTGTACATCTGGCCAGCAGAGGAGCAACTTTTTCGTTTACAATTTATTCAAAGATTTTTAACTGGACCAGAAGATCTTGTGTGGAGGAATGTTGCAAAATTTATTTTGAGTCAAGCCGAGGACTGGGACTGATTCTACTTTTGTTCTTAATGGACTCCAGTAAAATTCAGCTGAGTGACTGACCCCATTTTATAAAGGGGTTTTTAAAATCTGGAGTTTTTTAAGAAAAGAAGAGGGGCTTTTGGTTTGTCTTTATATTGGTTATTGGAAGAGCCTATTGTGTTTGGGGCTAGGTTTGATGTTTTATGAAACTACTTGGGGTTTCAAAATGCACTCTGTAGAGCAAGAAAAGTCAAATTTTCTGACATTATAGCTGCTGGAGGTTCTGAGTTAAATAACTCACAAAAAGTTGCTTCTTGCATTGAGTCAAGTCAACAAGATTAGTAAGGAAATTACTGGATCTCTTAAAACAGAAGATTACTGTAGAAGAAAAATCTGTTCTTATAAGTTATGATGAAGGAAAGGTGGTTCCAAATAACAATGATCCTTTTCCAGAGGTTTTTATTACTCCTGATCTTAAAGGTGCAGATGGGGATTTGTTAAAAATTTGGAGGAGTTAACTATTAATGAAGCTGATAGTAAAAACTATACAAAAGCTGTGTTAAAATTTTAAATTTGAAGTCTTTAAATGGAAGATCTGATACTGTTTGGAGAAACAAACTAGGTTTGGATCAGAGTATAAAACCTGTGTGGAGAGTTTTTATAAACCTCCTTTGGAAAAAAAGGTGGGGGACTCCAGTGAGAATTTTGTACACGCAGTTGCTGTCAATTCTTTGTGCATGTTATTAATCCAAATGTCTCTAACCAGTGTCCTTTTTGTGGAGAAAAGAAACTATTTTTCATTGCTTTATGGAGTGTACAAGATTGTGTTATTTATTTGATTTTCTTACACTGTTGCTTGGTAAATTAGATGAAATTTTTACTGTGCAGAATTTTATTCTTGGATATCGATATTCAGCTAAAAACAAGATAAAATGTCAACTTTTAAATTTCATTGTGGTGAAGCAAAAATGGCAGTGTATTTAAGCAGGAGGAACAAAATAGAAGGGTCAGAAGGATGTGAAGTTGTATCTATTTTTAGAAATCGGATAAAAGCAAGAGTGTGGGTTGATTTTAAATTTTATAATATGATGAAAGACTTAATCTTTTTTTCGCCTCAGTGGTGCTACAATGATGCAATTTGCTCTGTTGTAGATGGATGCTTAATTTTCTTGTCTGTTACAGTGATGAATGTAAATGTAAACTTTTTATTATGAGTCACTAACTGTATTAGAATTGTCTTAAAAGTGGAAAAGTTGTGAAATAAATGTTTGTTTTAAAATTCAAAAAATCTCTCTCTCTCTCTCTGTCTCTCTCTGTCTCTCTCTGTCTCTCTGTCTCTCTCTCTGTCTCTCTCTCTCTCTCTCTCTCTCTCTCTCTCTCTCTCTCTCTCTCTCTCTCTCTCTCTCTCTCTCTCTGTCTCTCTCTCTCTCTCTCTCTCTCTCTCTGTCTCTCTCTCTCTCAGTCTTACAGTATTTTTTTACATTATTTTGATCAAATAAATGCATGTTCAGTGAGTGACTCAAGGATTGTACCAGTTCTTCACATAATTAGATTCATTCATTCTACTCAGACAAGGTTAGTTAAAACTACATCAAAGCTACAGAAATGATTCATAAGGGCTTGGTTTAGGGCAGGGTTCGGGTTCGTCTGTCATAATTATAATTAGCTTCATCTAACAACAACTGAAGGCAGTCAATCTGTTATATTGATCAAAACAAGTTCCCTTACTATATGAAGACTTTTCTTGCACTTTCACGGTTGTTTTGTAAATAACGGTACCTTCTTACTGTATTTCTTCAGCGTTGTTTAGTTAGTTTTTTTCTGTAAAAACAACAGGATTTTTTTTGTGAATTTATTTTGTGTATTTTTGTGAAAATAAAAATATCTTTCTTCTTGAAAGGAAACTAAAGTCGAAATGTAAAAAAATAATATTCATAAAACATGTATACACATATTATAAATAAATATAAATGACAAAAAATGACTACAATTTTAACTAGAATTGGAAACATAAAATAAAATGCATCCAACATATGAATAAAAAATGTAATAGTATCTCATTAACACGCACAAACACTATTATATACTATTTTTATTTTATGCGAGTGGTTGCAAATAATTTATTTGAGCTAAATTGGTTCATTAAATGTAGCTAAAATAAATGGATTGCAACTCATCTTTAAAAGGCTTTTGGTCTGCTCTCAAAAAACACGCAAACATGTTTCATTTGGAGGTAATGGCATGTCGTTTTATGATTGTTTTTTTCCGTGTGAATGATTTCAAAGCTTCAGTGCGTCGGTCTGTTCCTCGTACAGAGCTGTTACACGTCTATTGAAGTCTAGAAAAAGCACGCTTTCGTCTTTTCTGGACCATGACGGGTTCCTCAGAGCGACTTTGAAACAACATGAGGGCAAGTAAATAGTGGCAGATTTTGATTAGTGGGTGAAAATCGTACGTTGAAGTGGATGGACGAGGCGTCGGGAGCGTGTGAAGAGACGAGTCAGATATGAGGGCGGCGGCGTTATCTGATTGATGAGAAAGAGCAAAAGAAAATGAAATCAGATAAAGTGACTGCTCTTCAGTGCGGGGTTTGGCCTGTGTTTGGAGAACATGTGACCCCTCACACTGAATATTAGAGGAAATTAACGACAAAAAATTATTCCTATTTTAACAAGTTGTTTGTTTGTAAGAACACAAAAGAAAACAAAATTATTTTTTTAGTATATTTAGTACACCTGTGCTTTGAAATGTTCTGCTTTAACACTAGTTAGATAAATGAAAATGTGCTTATTTAGCATAAAAAATTTATTACATGAAAAACGTTTTTATATTTAGCTTTTATATGTATATATATATATATATATATATATATATATATATATATATATGTATATATATATATATATATATATATATATATATATATATATATATATATATATATATATATATATATGTATATATATATATATATATATGTATATATATATATATATGTATATATATATATATATATATATATATATATATATATGTATATATGTATATACATATATATGTATACATATGATATACTGTGAAAAAGTTTTTATTATTCATAATGCATTTTTTTCTACCTGTTTAGCTTGTGTATTATGTTTCAGTTTTATTCTGCAAATGTAAATAGAAACTACGATTCCTATTTTCTCACTATATGTGAAAGTATT
Organism: Puntigrus tetrazona; assembly: GCF_018831695.1. Lineage (NCBI taxonomy): Eukaryota > Metazoa > Chordata > Actinopteri > Cypriniformes > Cyprinidae > Puntigrus > Puntigrus tetrazona. The sequence continues at coordinate 425,965 of NW_025047793.1, forward strand.
TGTTTTTAGGACAGCTTTAATGAAAGGTTGTAACCCCTTTAAATGTTGACTATATATAAAGTGATCGACATTTGAAGTAGATCAAAACATTGCATCAAAGTTGTCCTAAAACCTAAAAATAAAATGCAGCCTTGTTTTTGATGAAATGTTTTGATCCACTTTATATGTTGACTTCTGTATAAATATATATTGCATACAAAGGATAATATATATTTTTTTATATTTTAGAGAGTCAAAAAAAAAAGTGTATTTTAATATATTTTTTACAAAATTGTAAAACTTTTAATACTTTGATTATACTTATAGTCCTTTTTAGTACTTATATTATTATTTTATTAATTTAAAAGAAATGTATATATATATATATATATATATATATATATATATATATATATATATATATATATATATATATATATATATAAATATATATATATATATATATATATATATATATATATATATATATTTTTTTTTTTTAATGCAATAAACAAACAGTTGATCATAATTACTGGACGGATTTAAAATATTTAAATACAACTTGCACTGACAGAAAATTTAAATATTTATAATATGATAATATAATTATTTATAAATGTTTAATATGTGTATGCATAAGAAGAAAAGGCACTATACGTGTAAAATATATGTATATGAAAGGTTTATTTGCGAAAACAAAAAATGGCTCTTCATATCTTTTTAAACGCTAATAGAGTAAATAAATAATGTCTGCTGAGCGTAATGTCGAACATGGTTCCCAGTTTTCATCATTTGGTCTTTGTTAATTAGCGTGTTCAGGGTTCAGTATCTGCTTTAGGGTTAGTTGTTTATCAGAAGGGGAATAAATAAGCTGTTGGTATTGGTGTCGGGTCGAAGCATCTGTCTGGGTTTCCTGGCCAGCACAAGCTTTAGATGCATTAGGAGAGTTTGGATTACAGAGACCAGGACACCACCATGACACTAATACCCAGGAATACCCTTTAGTCACCGGCGCGCTCCGAACCGGCCCCAGAGACGCCGAGACAGCGAGCCCGAACTCCGCCGTTCCCGTTCCGCTTTCAGCGTGAAACAGCGGCTGCGTTTGTGTCAGGTCTGTGCGGGAGTCCGGGGCCGGTGAATGTAGGTCTCTCGGGGGCCGCTCGGTCGGGTCAGAGCAGGCTTACGGCCGTAATCCCTCCAGCAGACGTCCATATCAGGAGCGGCAGGAGGAGGTGTGGCGCTCGTCTAGACGGCCCGCAGACGCTCCCCTCCCCCAGAGACCTGCTGTTCCTGGCACACGAGCGGCCCACGGGGCATTCCACTGAGACTGAGGGAATCTTCTCTCACAGACGCTCATTCACATTGTCTGTGAAGACTCATTATACATGAAGCCATGACACGGGTGCAAAGAAAACGCCATCGTGAAAGAAAAAGAGCAGTGGTCGGGAGATTTCCAATAAGCTTTAGACCAGTGACTTTTACAGTTGATTACTAGAGGTTGTATATTATTTTGTATAGTTCTTATGTAATCAATTATCTATGTGAATGTGTAAAAAAAAAAAAAAATTTTCGGAAAACATTTAGCATAGTTATCTGTATATACACTATACACAAAGTACAGGGATATATTTTAAAAAAGTAAGAAATATATTTTGTGTTTAAATGAATTAATGAATTGTATTAGCTTAGTTCATGTCTGTTTAAGGTATAATATATATGTATTGTATTTATATATATATATATATATACATATATATATATAGAGCCATTTTTTGTTTTTGCAAATAAACCTTTCATATACATATATTTTACATGTATAGTGCCTGTTTCTTCTTATGCATACATATATTAAACGTTTATAAATAATTATATTATCATATTATAAATATTTAAATTTTCTGTCAGTGCAAGTTGTATTTAAATATTTTAAATCCGTCCAGTAATTATGATCAACTGTTTGTTTATTGCATAAAAAAAAATATATATTTTTTTATATATATATATATATGTATATATTCATATATATGTGTGTGTGTGTGTATATATGCATATATATATATATATATATATATATATATATATATATATATATATATGCATGTGTGTATATATATTAACATGGACTTTTTTTTTTTTTACATGAGATTTATACATAATCTAAAAGCTGAATATGTATGGTTTGTTATAAAACAATATTTGGAATATTTGAAAATCTGGAATCTAGGTGAAAAATTTAATTTTAAAAATTTAAAATTTTAAATAAAATTTACTAATCAAAAAATAAGTTTTGATATATGTACAGTAGGACATTTACAAAATATCTTCATGGAACATGAACTTTACTTAATATCCAAAAAAACGTTTGTCATAAAAGAAAATTGAAGAATTGTTGCAAATATATTTGTGCTGCTTATGACTGCTTTTGCGCTCCAGGGTCACATATGCATGTACATTACACACACACACACACACACACACACACACACACACACTTCAAATAAAACTGCTGAACTGTAGACTTACAATAACCAGGGCTTAGCAAAACAAACACAAACTCAGAGATGAATTCGGTATTTTTTGTTTTATTTTGGCATTTCTTTGTTTGCATTTATATTAAGCAAAGTGCATCTCTTTTTCTCATCAACACATTGCACAATACATAAATAACAATGCATATAAAACTTCGTATTTACAGGTAATAATATATTTATATTTAACATAAAATACATTTTAGCTTTTATTTCACTTAATTAAATCTTAGTCATTTATTAAACGAGTCCGTGTGAGTTTCCGCTTTCCGTGTCTCCCGTAAAACATCCTTCGGAGAGCCTCTCGCGCGAAAAACCCCAAAACAAAACAGAAAGACAACGTAGTCCAGTAAAAGGTAAGGGCTAGTCCGTCTCCGTGAAGGAATGGGGGTCGTGGCGCGCTGTTATCGGTTGTTGAATATGACCTCCAGCCAGCAGGGGCAGCTGCTGATGAACTGCCGGGTGTAGCACTGTCCCCAGCCCTTCACGAAACTGATCTGCACGGTGAAGCCCGTCCGCGGCTGCTGGCTGAACTCGTGGTCGTTGGGCCGCTGCAGGCTTCCCGCCTTCTCGAAGTCGAAGGCCTTTATGGAAAAGCCGGGGAATACTTTATGCACCAGCAGCGTGCGCGAGTCGGGATTGTCCAGTGTGGCTGACTTGATGAATATGGGGTAGCAACTCCGGTTGTACACCCACACGCCGTCGGGTTCGCGGCTCAGCTGGATGCCGTAGCCGATCTTGGCCCGAACCATTTGCACCAGTTGACTCTTGTTGTCGGAGGCGAGCTGGCCCAAGCAAAAGCCCGTGCCTTGAGGTAGGTCATAGAAGATGTCCAGAGATGGCTCCTGGACGGAGTAGAGGCGTCCAACGCGGGTCTTTTCCTCCCAGTACGCCACCACACACCAGTGAGGCTGTTCTCCACGCTCCTGAAGAGCCAGGGAATCTACAGAGAGAGGAGAAAGAACCGGTTATTAACTTCAACAGTAAGTACACAAAGTACAATGGTTCAATTTGTACTTGCTGGTCTACCGAAGTGATTTATCGCAACCACTCAGCATTACTAGAGTTACTAGAGCATCAAAAGTGTTGAGGAAGGGGGAAAAAGCCAAATATTAATTATATAATCCAGTGAACTCCAATGAATCCCTGCCGGAAAAAAACTAGAAGATACTAGATAGAGGTGGTTAAACTGGTGCTTGCTGATCCAAGATGGTTTAAAGCTCTTCCAGCCTGACCAAGATAGTCTACCAGGCTCAACCAATGGGTGGGCCAACAGATTAACCATCTAGAATAGATTATGACTTGCTCGGACCAGTAAGAACCACCAGATATTGGCTTCATTGGACTTTCTACAGGATCAAGTGCACTTTACTGAATCCCTGTTATAGATTAAAGTGGTCAATTTGGTACTTGCTGGTCCAAGGTGGTCTAATGCTCTTACAGCTTTACCAAGATGTTCTATCAGGCTGAAACTAAGACCATCAATGGGTGCAGAAGATGCAAGATCAAGGTGATCAATCTAGTCTAAAACCAAGTCCAACATTATGACCAACTTGGCTTCACTTAACTTTCCAACCAAAAATAATTTATGCCAATTTAACTTGATCAAGTGAACTTTAATGAATCCCTGCTGAAGAAAAGCCAGAAGATACTAGATCAAGATGGTGAAATCGGCACTTGCTGCTCCAAAGCGGTCTACAAACTCTTCGAGCCTGACCAAGACAGCCTACTGGGCTAAAACTAAAACCACCAACTTTGACCAGTGAGACCCGACGGAAACTCATTTTACTCGAGTTTCCAAAAGTCTTGTCGAGGAAGGAGATAAACTGACTGGATTAGATGGGAACGCTAGCACAAAAAAAGGTAAACACACGCACACTTTCACACCAGCGCATGCCTTCTGTCCAGGAAAACCGTCCTGAGCTCTGCCAAACATTTCTTGCATCCTTAATTTCAGCGTTCACGAGAGGCAGCGACGGAATGCGAGGAATCTGCCGCCCCGCACAGAGCAGCGCCACCGGAGGCCAGCGCTTGTTTACATTAGCAGCACTGCTTATCATTCGTCTGGGCCGCCTCTGCAACCCGAACAATGTTCTGACGTCAGCGCTACAATAAATCTGCGACTGTGCTCGCCCTCGCCAACTAACAGGACTTTTCGGCGGCGATGGGAGAGAAATCCGCCGTCGACGCCCATTCTGAGCTTCGTGATGTAACAATATAGAAAACACACCAAAAATACCATCCAAACGCTTTATGCATTTTAGCTCCGCCTACAGGAAATCTCATCGCTCTGTACACCAAACAAGAAATGTTCATGCTTTCCGTGATGTCCGGTTAGTACGCAATGTTAAAGTTAAGCAGTTCTTGGACTCTTTGTTTGTCCACAGTAAGGACAGTCTCTCTTTAATCTCAGATCGGGTGAGCAGGCCGTAATTTAGCAGTATGGTTAATCACGCACCAGCCCAGACTAAGATGATGACTAGAGTAGGTAGAGCCGTCATTACAACCCTTACAAACACGCTTGTTTGGATATGTTACCATAGTAACAGCATTATACGCTTTGAAGAGCTTACAGTGCCATTTAAGTGGCGTAGCATGAGAATACAGTAATCAAGGTATACGTTAAAATAATATTAATGAATCATACAAAAAACATCCAGTAAATACTTTAAATACACTGTGAAAGAGCCATGGCGTCATACAATGATGGTGATTTCTGATTTTTTAAATTACACTAAGCCACAGCATTAGCAATCCAATACAATGGTGTGTATAATATATATATATATATATATATATATATATATTTCACTGTATGACCATCACTGAAGCATAGTACAGTGTCTACTTCCTGTTTACTATTACATGGAGGCTGCTCATTATATAGAGAAGCCATTATACCGACACACAACTAGCTGTTTAATGTTTAGTGTGTGTGTGTGTGTGTGTGTGTGTGTGTGTGGTTGCTATGTGCCAGACTGATGCTATTTCAGTCTTAATAGTTGACTAGTCTCTCTGACGACACCGTGAACAGCAAGCAAACCTGAGTAACACACACACACACACACACACACACCATACATCAAACAGACCTCTCTCTGAGTTTGTGTGTGTGTGTGTGTGTGTGTGTTCAGACGACACAATGTGTTTATTCAACTAGAGCCACAACTGCACAGGTACTTGTGTGTGTGTGTGTGTGTGTGTGTGCGTGTGAACGGATTCGTGTGTATAGGTTATGGATCTACTGCTGTGTGTGTGTGGCGTCTCGGTGTCGGTCGGTTGGATGACCACAGTGTCACCCCGAATGACATGGTGACAGCCAGACGCAGAGTGTGTCCTGAAATAGAGCGTGCAACATGACACACACACACACACACACACGTCTTCTTCTACAGCCTCAAGCCTTCAGTTGACATCCTGAACTCTATTAGTCCGAACGCTCTCAACTAAAGACCTGAGAGTACGTCCCTGCACCGAAACAGAATCTCAAGGGTCTCAAACCTCCAAAAAATACTAAATAATATTCAATCATTTCAATCAATCAATCATTTTTATTTATATAGCGCTTTTAACAACACAGGTTGCATCAAAGCACTGTAGCATTGATTTTAGCCATTAACATTCATGTATTAAAGAATATCTAAAGATTATTAAATGATTTAATTTTCATTTAAACAGTAATGATCTATTGTACAGCAGCATTTAGAAAAAAAGCAGTTTTACTGTAAATTGTGTTTTCATTTCATGATAATGCATTTAATGACATTTTATGAATTCGATTGAACAGACAGGCTGTTTAATGATTAAAAATCTAATTAAACAATTAAAAAGCAAAAATCCAGAAAAGTTGGCAAACAATAAAACTGAATTTATGGATTCGAATCTAAAAGACTACTACTAAGAACATCTGTAATGAAGTGAGTGAATAAATAAAAATAAACAGAATTAGGGAACAAATCAAACTGATTTCATAGGGCCCTTTTAGATCTCTCTCTCTCTCTCTCTCCCTTCCCCCAAGCAGTTTCATTCCTTTCTCTTCTAGGGGGGACAAAACGACTCCACACACACACACACACACACACACACACTCAGGGTCTTTGTTTGTGGTTGAGCTGAAGTCACATCTCCATTTAGAGCTTTACTGCCTCAGGTAACAAACCATCCTTCCACTGTCCACACTGGCTCCCTTTGGTCTGAGCGCTTGAATACCACACACACACACACACACACACACACACACACACAGAGTGGTGTTTCGGCGCACGTTGGGCAAAGTTTTTCCATTTAAGGAGACTTTAAACAGTCACTTTGTACATCAAACGAACAAAAAAACAGCAGAAAGTGTCTGGACATCTAATGGAATCACACACACACACACACACACACACACACACACACACACACACAGAGTCACTCAGCAGTCTGGAGAAGTTAATGATTATTTCTGTCTGTCTCCACACACACACACACACACACACACACACTGGAGGGAAGTCGGTGTTTTATTGATCGTCTCTCGTCTGGCAGAGGTTCACGGGAGGAGACGGCCTCTTTTACGACCAGCCGGCGCTCTTATCCGCTGACGGCGAGCTGCCGTGAGGTCAGGGGTCAGAGTTCAGGGGCCTAAACCTAAACCAATGATGACGGCGGCACACAAAGACGTTCAACATGGGTGATGCGGCGTCTTCCGTTGCCAGAAAAACAAGTACGCAAAAACAGAGAAGCAAAAAAAATCTTTTAAAATTTTTTTATACCTTTTGTAATATTTTATTGTAAAATAAAAATTAAGTACTGTTTTTTATGATTCGTATTACTAAATAAAAATGTTAAATACGAAACATGATTATAAAATTATACTGCAAAACTAAAAATATTGTTACGATTATCATTATTATTATTATTAGAACTAAATAAAAATATTAACATAACCATCACAATTGTAATATTTCACTGTAAACTTAAAAACTAAATTTTTTAAATTATTTAGGGCCTAAAAAATATTTATTAAAATTATTACTACTACTACTACATAAAATGAATACAATTTTTAATAAAATAAACGTTAATATTATAACATTTCACTGAAAAATGCGCATTTAAGAACAATTATTATTTTATTTTACAGCACGAATGCAAAAAAACATTGATTTCCTTTTAATCGTCCGCAGCACGGCGCCCCTCCTGGTCATGATCTGAACTGCAAGCTAGAAGCGCTAGCGTTAGCGCTCACGAAACGATCGCACGCAGCCGGCAGACGTTTAGGATTCATCGTGCAGAAATACCAACTAAACAAACAAACCTAGAGGCAACTTCTCTGATGTGTGTGTGTCCTTTACGGCTCTATAAAGATGATCTTTTTCCTCGGGCGTCTCTATCGTAACAACAATCTCACACGCGCTCCACCGAGACACACGCAGACGGACCGACGGACAAACAGAAATGTTTGGCAGCTTCTTTGTTTGGAAGTCAATAAAGGAAACTGGCAATTAGACTGAGAGCCATTACATAACACACACACACACACACACACACACACAGAGTCAGGAAATACTTGACGTCGTCCTCCATTGTGCTCTAATACGTGGATCAGGCTGGGATTTTACCACACTCGGGTTGTATACTGTACGCTCGCCTTGGGAGTGTCGCGCTGAGAGAACCGTTTATGACGTCACGTTGATTACGAGGTCAAAGGTCAGCAGTTTAACTCTCTCTCCACCAATAAAAAGCCTAAATCTGCTGATTTTTGTGAGTGTTGATATGGCGCTCATCAGTATAACTAGCCATGAACTGAGCAAAACGAGGACAATCTTTTCTATTCCACAGACCCAAGTATTATTTGGAAAATATTTAGTTTCTATTAAGCTACATTATTACGCAGTACTTCTTTATTATATATTATTATTATAATCAGATTTTTAATTAATTATTTTAAATATTTATATTAATATATTTTATTATATTATTTATTTTATCCTAATGTTATTATTGTATTCTAATTTAAAAACATTTTATTTCAGTTTATCTAACGGCTGCATTTATCTTATTTTGCCATATTTATTTAAATCAACTTTTTACTTGTTTTTGTCAATGCCTAATTCGTAATTATTTTTAATTGAATCTTTTCTATCTATTAATTTTAATTGATGTCTTTTAATTTCATCTTATTTCTATTTTTATTATTTAATCATTTCTCCACTATTTATGTCATGAACCTTTCCAGACCCCGGTTTATTGAACCAGTCGAGCCTGTTGAGTGGTTTCATTCTCGCCGAGACGGTAAATAATTACAGCGAGACGTTCAATTGTTCACTGCGATCGAGCAGCCAGTCGGACCGGAGACGGAGAAAGACTTTCTGAATGAACGGATCACGTGTGTGTGTGTGTGTGTGTGTGTGTGTGTGTGCGTGAGAAAACACGCCGTCTGTCTGTGTGTTTAGTTTAGCGATTAGATTGCGGTTTGAAAAAAATGTTTGCGGCCGAGGCGTCTGGATCCCGAGGGCGTCTGTAGAGACTTTCTTCTGCTCTGTTC
>NW_025047793.1:440000-442500 GCF_018831695.1 Puntigrus tetrazona
GAATCGTCCTAAACTACTGTCAAACGGTCCTGACGTTAATAACAACACACACACACACACAGAACAAGCAGCGAATAACTTCCTCCCAGCGTTCAGCGTCACTCTCTCTTTCAGTCGGAGAAAATCGCCCTTCTTTTGTTCTGTCTCGCGTCCAAGAGGCGAACGCGGCTAATGGAAGCGTGTGTGTGTGTGTGTGTGTGTGTGTGTGTGTGTTCACAGGAAATGTCCTCCCCAAACTGGCTTTCCTGTCCTCCACCGCGGCGCCTTTTCTCGTTCACATTCTTGCTTTCTCTCTCAGTCGCTCCGAAACCCCAAACTGATTCATAAAAGAAGAATGACTCAAAGATCGAGGGCCAATGTCAATCAGCGCAGAGTCGTTCCCACACACACACACACACACACACACACACACGCACGAGCGCGCACGCAACTATAAACACCGAGGCGCGCAAAAGCGGGCTCAAAGCACGGCGCTCGCCGGATTTCTCAACGCGTAAGTGATACTGTTTAACTGCGCGGCCTTGGCCGGGATCGAGACGGATCTTTACGGGCCGATCGGCAGGAAACCTCATCCGGGACGCCGCCAAACACAACACGCTTATCTGAAGCCAATATACAGGACACGCTCGAGAGCCGTGCGGCATTATGGGTAGAGAGCGACACTCCCAAAACCTCAGATTAATTCGGCAGATAAATCAGCTCTCTCGGCTTTTCCTTTCTGTGCTCCACGTTTCCATACTTCACGCGACGTTTATTACACAACGACATTCACATCCTGCGCTTTTCGCGCATCGGCTCCAGCTGCTCGAGCACGGGGACCATTCAGCATACTCGTGAAATCGTGCCACGGAACGATTGCTACCACGTTATTACCACGGTACAACAGCAGGACGCACAGAACGGTATCGTTACATGTAGCGGGGTACCGAATGATTACCGGATTCGTGCACCGTGGTATTACGCGGTAAAAAAAACACACCCAAAACCTTCATTGCATGCAGTTTTTAACTCAAACCAAACTTTTTTAAAGGGTTCACGTCTTAAGGCGAAACTCTTAATTGCGTGTTTGGACGCAGTGAATGTCCAAAAACTAAACGTGTTTAAGACGAATCGTTGCGTTTAAACCAAATGCGCCTTTGAAGCGACTAAAGAAAGACGGCACTGAGAACAGCATCAGAGTAAACGTGAGAAAAACGTGGACTTACCAGGTGGTTTAAGAAAGTCGGTGGGGTATCTTGAGTACGGGGGTGGGGGGGATTCTGCGGGAGAAGAAAGAGAGGCCGTGAGTGGAGATGTGGGCTGAAGATAAGGCCTGGCATTCTCTGGGAAAAGTGTTTGTGTAGCGCTGAGGGTTACAGGCAGGACAGCTCTGATAAACACACGGCCGCCTGGCGCCAGACTCCACACACACACACACACACACACACACACACACACACACACACACACACACACACACACACACACAGAGAGATCGCTGCAAACTAACTTCACTGAACTCTGGGGCCTCCGGCGGGTTTCACATGAACAACCACAGACTGGAGGTCTAGTCCGGCTCTAAACTGCACGGAATACCGCGAGAATAATACTTCTGATCGGTAGCTCACAGCAGGACACTTAGAAGACCGAACAGACCAGAAATGACTTCTATATAGAGAGGTTAAATATGAAGCGCAGCTCCATGTCACAAATCATGAAAATGTTTCTAGTTTCTAGTCAAACAGCCCAGTACTTTGATGCATATAACATTTTAAAAAACGTTTAGGTTATCTGTTTTTGCAAGTGAACTCATACCAGCCAAACAATTTCAATCTTACTAAATATACTCTTACTTTTATATATATATATATATATATATATATATATATATATATATATATATATATATATATATATATATATATATATATAAAAATGATTCATCACGTCTTCTATCTTCCTTGTATATGTTGAAACCTTTTCTCTGATTCGACTATAATCTCCTATATTCTTTTCTCGTTTTCTCCCTTCTATTCTATTCTACTCCTTTCCGAGCTGTAATTATCGCGGTCCTCCTCGATCTCTGCACGCGCTTCAGGCGCCGAGATTACGCGCAACGACAGAAAGCACGCTCTTATTATTCGCGCACGCAGCTCGGGGTCAGAGGAGAGACGGAGGGTCGTACCGAGCTCGCAGAGTCTGCTCATGTGATGCGGGTTGCAGCACACGAGATCCGGGTTGATCTTCCCGTAAGATTCACAGCAAGAGAGTCTCTTTAATTCCGAGGAGTGCCGGAGGTCCGGCCACCGGAACACCTTGTAGAGCAGCAGCGGGAGCGGGAAGGACTGCTGGCCGAGCCTGGCGTCCGCTTTCCCCGGCAGGAGGAGGCAGGGGCTGCGCGCTCCGCCGCGGGACTCCACCGCCTGCAGGAGCACCTCCAGCTGCTTCTCCTTGATCTTCTTGAGGATCGAGTACGTCAGCGCCTTCAGTTCGGCCTCGGTGCCGGGGTTAGGCTTACTGG
>NW_025047793.1:445000-452500 GCF_018831695.1 Puntigrus tetrazona
GACGACCGGGGGTCAAAGGTCACGCCGAGAGAGCTGGACAAACTGTCCGTCTGTCCACGGTGGGTTCATTTGATCAAAATCCTTATTTTTCAGTCCTGGTTTTGAATGACGATAGGAGCATTTTTTTTATGCAGCTCTGAGTGACTTTATATATATATATATATATATATATTTTTTTTTTTTTGCAATAGTCCTGAAAGGTTTTTGGAGCAATTTGTCATTTTTAAGAGATCGTTCAGGGTGATTTTTATTTTCATTTTTGTACACGGACACAAAACCCCAAAGACAAAGAAAAAATAAAACACACACACGGCGTAATAAAAACCGTGTTTTAGAGCAAGTAAATAAAAGTGACATTAAAACAGTCTGTACCTGAAGAGAGCTAAAAGAGGTTTTAGATGTTTGTGTTGAAGGTATCAGAAGTTTCTCAGGCGACGTCCACGTTTTGAAAGATGGAGCTCGTGATGAAGAGCGGAGGAACAGAACAGACTTCAAGACGCGTGTAGAACCACAAGAAAGAATTAGGCCGCAGTTTTTAAACAAACTGTTCACATTAAGATTCAAGAAATACACCGCTGGGGTCGAATCAGAGTTAAAAACAATGAACGAACGTGCTTTTATCTTTTTTACACCAGAAACATCTTCTTAAAGGGATAGTCCATTTATCTCTCTATCCATCTATCATATATCAATCTACCCATTTCTTCTATTTATCCATCATCTCTCTATCTCTATCATCCATCCATCTCTTCTATCTATCCACCCAATCTCCTTCTAACCATCCGTCTATCCATTCATCTCTATCTATCTATCCATCCATCACCTCTATCCATCTGTCATATATCTATCAATCCATCCATCTCTTCTATCTATCCATCCATTCATTCACATCTCTATCCATCATCATCTATTTATCCATCCATCTCTTTTATTTATCCATCATCTCTATATCTATCTATCCACCCATCCCTATATTAATCCATAGTTCACCCACCTCTGTCTACCATCTCTCTATCCATTCATCTCTATCTATCCACCCACCCAACCCCCTTCTATCCATCCGTCCATCCATCTCTCTCTATCTCTCCATCCATCCATCCATCTCTTCTATCTATCCACCCGCTCAACCCCCTTCTATCCATCTATCTATCCACCCATCCCTATATTCATCCATTCATCCACCCACCTCGTTCTACCATCTCTCTATCCATTCATCTCTATCCACCCACCCAACCCCCTTCTATCCATCCATCCATCCATCTCTTCTATCTATCCACCCGCTCAACCCCCTTCTATCCATATATCCGTCTATCCACCCATCCCTATATTCATCCATTCATCCACCCACCTCTTTCTACTCATCTCTCTATCCATCCATCTCTATCCACCCGCTCATCCCCCTTCTATCCGTCTATCCACCCATCCCTATATTCATCCATCCATTCATCCACCCACCTCTTTCTACCATCTCTCTATTCATCTCTATCCACCCACCCAACCCCCTTCTATCCATCCGTCCATCCATCCATCTCTATCCACCCGCTCATCCCCCTTCTATCCGTCTATCCACCCATCCCTATATTCATCCACCCACCTCGTTCTACCATCTCTCTATCCATTCATCTCTATCCACCCACCCAACCCCCTTCTATCCATCCATCCATCCACCCACCTCTTTATCCATCCATCTCTTCTATCTATCCACCCACTCAACCCCCTTCTATCCATATATCTATCTATCCACCCATCCCTATATTCATCCATTCATCCACCCACCTCGTTCTACCATCTCTCTATCCATTCATCTCTATCCACCCACCCAACCCCCTTCTATCCATCCATCCATCTCTATCCACCCGCTCAACCCCCTTCTATCCATCCGTCCATCCATCTCTCTCTATCTCTCCATCCATCCATCCATCTCTTCTATCTATCCACCCGCTCAACCCCCTTCTATCCATATATCCGTCTATCCACCCATCCCTATATTCATCCATTCATCCACCCACCTCTTTCTACCATCTCTCTATCCATTCATCTCTATCCACCCACCCAACCCCCTTCTATCCATCCTTCCATCCATCTATCCACCCACCTCTTTATCCATCCATCTCTTCTATCTATCCACCCGCTCAACCCCCTTCTATCCGTCTATCTATCCATCCACCCATCCCTATATTCATCCATTCATCCACCCACCTCTTTCTATCCATCCATCCATCCAAACGTATAAAAACGACAATCACAAAAACATACCAAACTAAATCAAGCTGGCTAAGTCGCGTCCTCTGCTCCCAGTCACTCGGTCATGTGCTCATCCTCTGTATTTAATCAGCCGCTGCAGAGAGCTTCCTCAGCGTGAAGGAACGACAGCAGAAGAATGACGTCTCTGAGAGGTCTGAGGGACGGACGGGCAGAAGGTGCTTCTCTGAATGAATCACACGGGACGGGAGCCCCAGATGGGACGCCATATGGATGCCACTGTACAAGCTGGAGCTGCTTTATGACCATCAGATGAACTCTAGAGCGCTCTGATATGACTTTCAGCTGCTCTGAAAACTCTACAGAGAGAGAGAGAGATCAAGCAGAGGTGGCTTCGGGGAACGACTATCTCTGTGCGGTGTTCCAAGCGCTAACATTTTTTACGTTCGTTTTTGTAGGTTTTTTTTTTAAGTTCTGAGGTATTTTTATTTCGTAGCGATAATACCGAACAATTCTTGTAGTTACAATTTGCATTTTATTTGTGATAACTCGGAGCAAATTTTTAGCAACAGTTCTTTTTTAGCAATAATTCTGAACAATATTTTAGCCATAATTCTGAGCACTTTTTTTCAAGCAATATTTCTGAGCTATTTTTTTTCATTAATTATTATTCAAGTTATAATTTTGATTGAATTAGATTTTTTTTAATGACAGTTCTGTGCAATTAGATTGTTTAGTGACAATTTGTATTATTTTGAATAATTTTTTTTAGTCATAGTACGTAAAGATTTTTATTTTTTAGCAATATTTCTGAGCGATTTTTATTTTTAAGGTGATATTTCTGGTGGAGTTTTATTTTTTGCCAGTAGTTTAGAGTGGTCATTTTCTTTTAGAGTTCTTAGAGAACTTTTTTTAGCAGTAGTTCTGCGCAATTTTTATTTTTTAGTGATAGTTCAGAGTGTCTTTTTAGCAATTACTCTGAGCATTTATTTAATTTTAGTCATAATTAAAAGCAATTTCTTGTGATTACTGCGATTACATTTTTAGCAATCCAGGCGGTTTATTTTTTTCAGTGATGGTCCTTACATTTGGTCATAGCTCAGACATTTTTTTCTCAATATTTCTGATCAATTTTTATACTGCTGCTCTGTGGTTTTTTTTACTGTACATGATTAAAATCCTTAAGTCTGTGTGACATCCTGCTCTTTAGACATCAATCTACCTTTAACAGTACATCTAATGCCAAAATGCCAACAGCATGGCAGTCGTCATGGTGATGCCCCAGTCATGAGGAGTGGGTGGGACCCGGAGAATGACCCAGACATGTGACCCGCTGTCTGCCGGGAAATACCCAGACAGACTGACATTTATACACAGATGTGAGTAATGCATTACAAAACACATTCAAAATAAAAACGTGAAAAAAAATATATATTTATGCGGTTTCAGACTGGTCTTATCGATAACTACAACTATTTAAAAACATTTTGGTTATTTGGACGTAATATAAATAATGGAAAATATATTTTTTAGACTGAGACTAAATAAAATTAATACAAATGTTGCCTTGGGAACCAACTGAAATCAGTTCAATGACTAACATTAGTAGCTGAAATAAAACTAGCACTGAAAATAACAAAAAAAAAAAAATAAAAAAAATAAAAAAATATACTAATATAATAAACCCATTTCAAAACAATCTTAGAACATAAATGATAAGATACAGAAAACATGAATAACCATTATTACAGAAGCTGTGGAAAACCCCCCAAAAACTAATTTCACCCAATTCAGCTCCGATCGCCGCTTGTAACCAACAAACAAATCAATAATTAAAAACAAGAGAAATTATTAAACAGAACTCATCCTCATGCATATTAGATTTAATCAACATATAATGGACCTTAAAAGTTTAAAAAGGCCAGTTTCAAAGCAGTAATTCCCTCAATTCTCATCATTATTTTGTTTATACTGAACACCAGAGAGATATTATAAAGAATCTTTGAGCGGCATGCATTTGTCCGCTGTCTGCTGGAAATACAATACCCAGAATCCCACAGTGTGTTCATTTACCTGAACCACAAAGAGAAGAGGAGAGAAGAAGAGGAGAGAAGAGAAGAGAAGAGAAGAGAAGAGAAGAGAAGAGAAGAGAAGAGAAGAGAAGAGAAGAGAAGAGAAGAGAAGAGAAGAGAAGAGAAGAGAAGAGAAGAGAAGAGAAGGTGACCTCACAGGTAAGAAGAAGAGACACACACACACAAAACCTTCACCATCACACACACACACACACACACTGCTCGCAGACACAAATACACACACACACACACACACACACACACACACACACACACACACACACACACACACACACACACACACACACACACACACACACACAGACACACACACACAGACACACACAGACCCACACACACACACACACACAGACACAGAGTCACACACACACAGACAGACAGACACACACACACACACACACACACACACACACACACACAGAGTCACACACACACAGACACAGACACAGACAGACAGACACAGACACAGACACAGACACAGACACAGACACACACACACACACACACACACACACACACAGACACAGACAGACAGACACAGACAGACAGACACAGACACACACACACACACACACAGACACACACACACACACACAGACACACACACAGACACACACACACACACACACAGACACACACACACACACACACACACAGACACAGACACACACACACACAGACACAGACACAGACACAGACACACACACACACACACAGACACAGACACACACACACACACACACACACACAGACACACACACACACACAGACACAGACACACACAGACACACACACACACACACACACACAGACAGACAGACAGACACACACACACACACACAGACAGACAGACAGACACAGACACACACACACCAGACAGACACAGTCATGACAGTCAAATAATGAAAACACTAAACTAAGAAAATGGAAAATAAAAATTGAAAAAGACAAAAAAAAAAATCTAAAACTAATAAAAGGTACAAAAAAAAAACACAGACAGACAACAAAAAAAGACCAAAATTAAAATGAAATCTGAAACAAAAAAAAATGAAATAAAAAATAAAACTAATAAAAGGTACAAAAAAAAATATAACCAATAAAAATTACAAAAAAAAAAAAAAAAGAACTAAAGAAAAAAATTCTAACACTTAAAAGTTGTGAAAACATAAAAGTAACAAGTGGAATAAGAAAAATAAAATAAACAGCATGGCTAAAACACAATAAACCTAACCAGGTGTTTACGCAGTTGGTGTTGGTTGAGCTCAGCTCGTGAACATAATACAGGTATACCTCGGTGAAACGTGAAGCTGCGAGCGTCTCTGAAGGAAGCTGTAATTACAGTAAACGCCTGCTTCCTGTGCATTCCTGCAGAAGAGCGTCGCTTCAGATCAGAGCAACCAATCCCACGAGCCCCGAAGAAGCATCGCAAGGAGACTCGGACAGCGTCCTCTTCTTCAGCGCATCCACTTTCTCCGAAGAAGAGGTCCTCCGGTTAAAACGGTTTCGGGGCAGCTGCACTTTAAAGAAGCACAAGAACCACAGCGGGGGGGGGTTTTTTGCTCTTATTTTATTGGTGATATTTCACAACGCCAACGAAACCCATTCATTCGTTTCCAACATATTCGTTCCGGCCAGTGCCATTTCCTTGCCGTTTTTCTTCCTCATCTTACTTTTCACGTAAATCGGCAGGAACGAATGCGAAACGAACGGGCGCTACGCAGAACACAGGGAAACTAATTATACTTTCTAAACGATAAATACAAAAAAAGGCAGAGAAAAGTAAACTTATCAAGAAGTAACAGGGATCAGTAACGGGGGAATATTCACCCTACGCTTTGTTCATCTGTACCTAAAAACACAACCCAGCAAACGTAGTGTGCCTTTCTCTATACAACACTGTACATGCAATTATCTGAATCTGTGATTTACATCATTCATACGCTGAACTGCATTCACACGGGAGCGTCTAAAGACGTATTATTACGCTTAGGAAAAAAACTAACTCCTAAACGCAGGACATTTTCCCAAGCGGCAAAAGATGCACGGAAAACATCAGGAAAGAAACGGGTGGATATATAAAATGTTTTGGTTTTTCTTCGCTCGGGTGTAGATTATATACGGTCAACTAAGTATAACCACAATAAATAAGTTAATTTAAAACGGCAAAGCATCCTATAAAACAAGCCCAAAGCGCTCAAATGTGATTCGTTTGCAACTTACTGTATATACGGTGATGTGAGATAAATAATCAGCCGCTTAAAGGAACAGTTCACGCAAAATAGAATTAAAGATAGAGATTAAGATGGAAAAAACCGCAGCGTTGCATCAGATGCTCTGCAGTGAATGGGTGCCGCCTGAAGCAGTTATTAAGACGTTTTGACGGCACCCATTCACTTCAGTGCGAGCTCTCACGACCAGCGCAAACATTCATATTTGAGCGAACTGTTCCTTTAAGAAGGGGGCCAAGGCGTGATTTACGTTCACCGTCAGTCAGGAAGTCTTTCATCCGAACGAACGAACGCCGCGATCGGCCGAAGTGTTTGAGCTACGCCGGACCTGTGACGGAGACCCAGAATCCCGTGCAGCCGGCGCCGGGGCTGCGATCAGGCACTTACACGGACAGACCCCTGAGGAGCCGGGCGTCCCGTCAGGGCGAGTCCATGCCGAACAGCTCGACGCCCTGAGAGTTCCAGTACAGACCCGCTCCGGAGTTAAAGACCAGAGACCAGACGTACGGGATGAAGAAATCCTCCGGCTGCTCCTCCTCCACGTACTTGAACTTCAGCTCCGGAAACTTCTGCAGGAGAAACACGGAGCATGGTTTAACCTTTATTATCATGTTCAGTGAAACACCTCTCGCACCTTTAAAACACACAAGATCTAATATTTGCCCAGATTCGTGCAATAAATGGCCTTCAAGAATAAAGTCAGAAACATTCTGGTGTTATTTATATACCAGTATGGCATTTTACTAAATTCAAAAAAATATATTTTTATCCTTCTAATTTTGGTTTAATTTTTACTAGTTTCCAATATTTAGATTTTTAAGTTAATTTTATTACATTAAATGTTCAAACTTTAAATTCTTTTCATCTTATATTTATACTTCATGTTTATTTTAAATATCAACATTTTGATTTTGGTGTTTTTTATTTTTATAATTTTCAGTTTTCATTTAAATAGAATTTCTTTTTAAAACTTAAAG
>NW_025047793.1:457500-465000 GCF_018831695.1 Puntigrus tetrazona
ATGACCCTTTAAACTACAATAACAAGCAAAATCTCATTTTATATAGAAACTGCACCACTCTTATTAAATGTAGCATTATTTTTTATATTATGTACACAAGCGTTTGTTCGCCAGAGAGTATATTTTGGTCGTCCCGTTACAAATAACAGTCAAACTGGATAATTTTAGAGCTCTAAAATGCTGGAAATTGTGTTTAATGCATGAAAGTCATTGAAAAGCACTTGAATTTCTCTCTTAAAAGGTTGTACAAACCCTAAAAAGAACGAGGTAATGCATTTGACTGTTTCTACCACAACGCTACGGCCATAGTTAGCATTAACGCATTGGTCACAAACTCCATTCCTGGACGGCCACAGCTTCAACCAGCTCCACATCACAGCCGCTTGGAAGTTTCTAGTGAAGCTAAAGACTTGATTCGCTGGATCAGGTGTGCTTGATCAGGGCTGGAGCAAGACTGTGCAGAGCTGTGGGGCTCCAACAGCTGACTCTGAAACCAATTACGCATTAACGCTTCTGCTTTTCTGACGTACGTCAGTACTGTTGACAACAGAATTCTGTGCAGAATGACTCAATTCTCAAACGATTCTTACGATATCTCGTTCCAGTCAAGCGCTTCTCCCTGGATCTCAGGGCTCTGTTCTGTAACAGTGTGGAGGAATCAACTTTGGCTCCGGAGTAAAGCCGTTTTTAATCTCGGACTGGTGTGATTGCGTTTCAGGCATGACCTGATAAACACTAAAACGAAGCACGGTTCGGTTTCGCTTGCCGTTTGAGGTTTCTCTTCTGTCGCGCATGAGTTGAACAACACGGCGGTCGCACCAACGCTCAACGCAAACGCTCACAGAAAAGAGCCGTAATGGCAGAAAAAAAAACTATAGCAAAATGCGAGTACTTGGTTGCAATATCCTATATAAAATATGCAGCAAGTGGCCAAATATATAATATATATATATATATATATATATATATATATATATATATATATATATATATATATATATATATATATAATATATCTATCTATATATATCTATCTGTCTATATCTATCTATATATCTATATATATATATCTACATCTATATCATATATATATATATATATATATATATATATATATATATATATATATATATATATATATATATATATATATATATATATATATATATATATTTTTTTTTTATTATTAAGAGTCTTTTTGTCCGATTAATTTTCATTAATCATGTTTTTTTTTTTTTTTGCATTCCAATTAATCTCAATCAATATGCAGTTATTTAAAAAAAAAAAATCCAGTTAACTATTACAAGCCAATAAAAACATGATAAAAAAAAAAAAAAAAAAAACCTTTTGCAAATAAACTGTAGATGGACAGAAAAATAGAATAAATATTTTAAAGATAATTACATAAATCGTGGATATTTAGTGCAAGCCATAATGGCTGAAGAAAACCATAGCAAAATGCGAGCACTTGGTTGCAATATCCTATATAAAATATGCAGCAAGTGGCCAAAACCAACAGCTGCGAGGTGCCGGGTCCATCAACAGAGATCCGACCCAACCCCAATCAACCTGAGCCCAGCTCAGGTGAGTCGTGGGCCAATCGACAGCAGGTAAGCTGCCCATCGGCATTAATAATGCATCGGCATCCTATCATATTCCCCGGCGCTCTCATTGTGCGAGACAGAGGCCGCATTGAAGCGCTCTCATATCTGACTCCACAGAAAGGGCTCAGAAGTTGGCTGGACTCGCTGACTCCGGGTCTGCTGGCTCGGCTACACTGCGGCTCTATTCACGGCCTCTCAAAGTCTGTCTGTTTCTTTCAGACGCCATGCGAGCGCACAGACTCGGCCCGTCACACGTGGGAGCACATGAAACGTCTCGCGTGATGAGGGACTCCGGGTCAAAAGGTCAGTGGCTTTCAGGACGGCTGGTGGCAGAGCACAAGGGACGTTTGGTTCATTCTTTATTGTTCTCAAAAATCTATGGGTCAGAGTGTCAAGAACACGTCAAGAGCTTGTCTTGGTCATATTTGTCCATAAAATCAAAAAGAAAGAAATAAATTATGCCTCCACCGGCCAGAAAGAAAGAATTGTGTATATCTATCTCTATAATTTTATTTATATATATATATATATATATATATATATATATATATATATATATATATATATATATATATATATATATATATATATATAACAAATAAAAAAAATAACAATTATTATTATTAATAATAATGTATATATATATATATATATATTTTTTTTTTTAAATATATATATATATATATATATATATATAAATATTTAGAATTTATATAAAATTATATAATATATATATAATTTATTTATAAAATAATCTGCATAGAAAAATACATATACATTAATATAAATTGTAGTTATAGATATTTCATAAAACAACAAATATGTATATTACATACATTTAATTTCAGAAATTATATTTATATATAATGTTCAATTGTATACATCACATAAAAAAACCAAACAATTTATTTGCAATTTTATCTTCACATCACAATGCAATCAAAATAAAGTTCCCGTTACATGGTTTTCTGCTCATTTGCGCTTGTTTCTCTCTTAATTTTGGCACACTACAGAATGTAAACGTGTGTGTGAAGACCTTTGGACAAATAAAACCTCCGTTATCATGAAGTGACTCAAGCGAATCAAAACATTAAAGAGGAAATAAAGCGGCGCTGGGATTGATGTCAGAGTACACATGAGCTCCAGCGAGGGCAGATGTAAACCCAGAGCTATTTAAACTCTCAGATGTTCTCTGAACTCAAGTCTTGCGTCAAACACACACACACACACACACACACACACACACACACACACACACACACACACACACACTCACAGACATGCCCCCACGCAGGGCCCCCAGTGTTTCCTGGGAAGAGAAGGGCCAGACAGTGCTGGGCAGAATTGGCTCATGGTTGGCTGCGCTCCAAGGTCGCCAGTCGGCTTGGCCCTGGTTTGAGGCAGTCAGAGTCTCAGAGCAGAGACGCTTCACTAACACACACACACACACACACGATCATGATTTTACATAATGCATATATTAAACAACTGTACTGTTCGAGCTGAGGGAATGAGAAAGGGTCCGATACGTAACATATGGCAAGAAATGATGCAAAAGTGGATCATACACGTCGATAACGTCGAGTGAACAAAACAACAAGTGGCTCCATTTGGATGAAAGAGTTTTTTTTTCTTTTAGAATGACATGAAATTTTGCAAATAAAGTAAATGAATAAATAAATAAAGACCAGAGTCATTTAGAATACTGTTCATAAGATTTGTTAATACTTACAAATTAATAAACCAATACTTATATTGATCAAACATGCATAAAACCAATCAAAAGTGACAGTATATAATGTTATAAAAGATTCAATTTTAAATAATCGCTGTTCTTCTGAAATTATGCATTTACCGAACATTACGGAAAATAAAACGCATCACAAATTCCAGAAAATATGAAGCAGCTCAACCGTTTTCTACATTGATCAAAATCAGAAATGTTTCTTCTGAACGATTTCTGAAGGATCACGCGATGCTTTTAAATCACAGGAATAAATTACAATTTAAAACATTCATACAGAGAAAAAGGGCATTATAAAATGTACAAATATTTAAAAAATTTTAAAATATTTTTGCTCTAATAAATGCAGCCTTAAAATACATATAAAAAATATTTAACCAACTGTTTATTATGAGACTAAACCAATTTTAGGGTGACTTAAAATCTAGACAACCCTAGATGCACAAACGGAGAATGTCAAAATAAATGAGACTTTTAAATGCATTAAGAAAGCATCCAAAAAACCTCATTGAGAAAGCAGCCTCTTTCATGACAAGTTAAGTGTTATTTCTGAGCAAGCGTTTCAAAATGCATCCAGAGGTCTTATGAAAGCATGTCTGAGTGTGTGTTACACTGATGTGGCCCTCCCTCACAGGAGCCACGGTGTCTCTGTCTTATCACTGCGCAACACACACACACACACACACACACAGACACACACAGACACACACACACAGACACACAGCACTGGCCAAACAACAAATTCCACCGCCTCTGTCACTCCGTCCACGTCACACTCGCCTGTCCCTGCTCCCATTCAACACTAAAGAGGGAGAGAGAAAGAAAACGGCAGAGACAGAAAGAGGTAGAGCTCTGCGCAGACAGGCAGTCTGGCCCTTCACGCTTCCTTTGTGTGTGTGTGTGTGTGTGTGTGTGTGTGTGTGGTGGAATAAGGGCCGTCTGTACCAGGGCCGAGGGTACGGAACATCCCTCAAGCACACAGTTGCTCTCTTGGGACTCTGATTCTGATAAGTGTTGCCCACTGCATGCTTGAGTGTGTGTGTGTGTGTGTGTGTGTGTGTGTGTGTGTGTGTGTGTGTGTGTGTGAGCACGAGTCTGGATGTCTAGACTAGAATTTTTCAATCCCAGTCCTGGGGACGCCCAGGACACAAACACAACACAC
This sequence comes from Puntigrus tetrazona, assembly GCF_018831695.1. Classification (NCBI taxonomy): domain Eukaryota; kingdom Metazoa; phylum Chordata; class Actinopteri; order Cypriniformes; family Cyprinidae; genus Puntigrus; species Puntigrus tetrazona. The sequence continues at coordinate 462,011 of NW_025047793.1, forward strand.
ACAGATAAATTGAAAACGTACGAATAGAAATGCACGCACGCACACGCACACGCACACGCACACGCACACACACACGCGCACACACACACACACACACACACACACACACACACACACACACACACACACACACACACACACACACACACGCCAATAAACCACCAGAGAAAGCCCAGCAAAAATCAGAGATGCAGGACTACACAAAATAGACAGTAGACAGAAAAACCCACAGTCATTACATACAGAATTAAAACCTATTTGTAAATAAGTACTGTATATATTCTATATTTTCAAACTTTTTTTTTTTGCTAAAAGAGTTTGTAACAAATTTCTGAATTTATGTACAAATGATTGAAAAATGTAAATTATATGAAAATAATTTAATTTAACAAAACCTATACATATATATATATATATATATATATATACACACACACACACATTATATATATAAGTTAAGATTTTGTTAGATTTCATTTTAAATCAATATTTTTAAAGACATTTTTCACTTACACAAACACACACACACACACATACACACACACACACACACACACACACACACACACACACACAGTGTGCTGAGCATCCCAAAGGACAATCAGTAAAAAACTATATTTATTTTTATTTATACACAAACAAATTTTATTTTTGGGGGGGACAAATTAGTAAAAAAATAATTTTTTTATTAATTAGCGTACCGATATTTTCAATAAGGGTAGAATTATCAATATTCAAATATACTTGAGAGGAGACGAATTCAAAGACGAATCGCGGCTGGTTTTATTATGGAAGCTAAACACAAAGACATCTAGATAAAGCAGTCCCACTCAGATCTGCTCTGTCTGCTGCTCATTCTTCATTCACACCCAGTACGTAGCATACACTGTAAAGCACTACACCAAGAAGGTCTTGCTCCTCCTAACTCCGTTCACACGGAGACGATCAGACAATATCCATCAGCCCATCCACGAGCGACCGTCCTCATTCATCTGCTCATTAACATGATGGACGCCGTCTGTGAGATCCGAAACACTGAACATGTGAAAGGAACACGCAATTAAACGGCACATACCGGCCACTTTTCCGTTGATTTAGGGCGATCAGAGGGGATTGTGGGTAAGGACGGGAAGGTAACGAGGCACGAGGTGCAGATTTATTCCGGTCTTTCAGGCCGTATATCAGACACAGATCTGTGTGATTTCCTGTTCTTCTGCAGATGTCATTAGCGCGCGTGTTATAAAGCGTAATGAATGGCCCTGGAGGAGTCGTTTGAGATAATGAAGACGAGGCCTGACCCGTTCTCAAACATGATCGCTCGCGTGTTCAGACGCTGCTTCCTGCGGCCGGTCAGATCCAGCGCGGCTTCATTCACCGACACGCAGACGACAGCGTAGGACAAACGTCAAATAAGACCAAAAAGCCTCATCTCTGACTTTGTGACATTGTGAAGTTGCGCATATTTAAAAGCGTAAATTTATTAATTATGCATATAAAAATATAGTATATAAAAATATGTATGCACGTATAATGCATATGTAAATACAAATGGCTAAATTTAGAATGGATTTCATTAAAAGAATATTTACATAGTGTGTTTATATAAAATATATAACTAAAAAAATGTTTACTTTATTTAAACAATGCATTTATAAAGTATACTCATAATACTAATATATAATATATATATATATTTTTATATTTTATATTTATATATATATATATATATATATATATATAAAAATAAATAAAAATATAAATTATATATATATATATATATTTATAATTCTTTTAATATTTTCTATTTATATATACCACTATATATATATATATATTTATTTATTTATTTTTTTATATATATATATAATAATACACTGAATGCATACACACACATACACACAAAAGACAAAAAATAAATGCTAATGAACTTTTCTGCTACTACTGTGTGGTGTTTTTTTCGATGGAATACACACAAGGTTGTGTAGAAATATCAGTTATCACGCTGATCATTTATTCATAAAAGCCTTATTAATCATTTCGACCATGGTAACACCTGATGGCACAGATGGCAGTTGTGAGATGCAGTCAGCTGGTGAATTATTAATCCAGCGTGTCTTAAAAGAATTTGTTTTCCTGTCTCTAGGAGGAAGTGAAATGTCACGGTTCCATATTTAGATGCGGCCAGTTATTCTGTTTTGAAAATGGAGCAAATATCAGAGTGGAGAGGTCACACGGGTGGAGAGGTTAAAAGCGGGCGGACGACGCCAGATACGTCACTGATATCTGTGTGCTTACCTTCAGACGCTCTTTAGGGAGGGCCGCTGCACCTTTCTTGATGACCTCTTGAACTCTCTCCACTGACAGGTCACTTCCTGCCTGCTCCAGTCGCTGGCTGAAAAACCCAATCACCTGCCACACACAGTCAATGGCACAACGTCAGTGCGATGACAGGACTGCTGTAAACACTGAAATGATGACGTTTGCACAGTGTGTGAGACGAGACATCCCACAATGCAATGTGTGTAACGTGACGCTCAAGCTCAAGAGAGATGGATGAGACACTTAGACAAAATTATAGCATATCGGTTATTTATCCATCTGTGTGTGTGTGTGTGTGTAGTGTGTATATATATATATATATATATATATATATATATATATATATGTGTGTGTGTGTGTGTGTGTGTGTATATATATATATATATATATGTGTATGTGTATATATATATATATATATATATATATATATATATATATATATATATATATATATATATATATATATATATACACACACACACACACACACACACACACACATACATGTATATACACACACACACACATAATATATTTTTTCCCCACTTTCAATTTCTGATTTTTGGAGATTTCATTATGCAATATATAGTATATATAGTGCAGTGTACTAGTTTTCCATGCATCTCGGGGCTTGGATGCATATTTAAAGCGACCTGTGGATGTATTTTATT
>NW_025047793.1:470000-475000 GCF_018831695.1 Puntigrus tetrazona
TGAGAGGATCTGCTCTACAGTACAGACTAATGAGATTACACACACACACACACACAGAAAGAGAGGGGAATTCAGGTCAGATGTTAATGTGTGAACAACCTGACTGTGTGGAAAGGCAGACAGATTTTTAACAAATCCTACACAAAAACACACACACACACACACACACACACACACACACACACACAGACTTCAGACTCAAAGCACTGCAGTAACTAATTTAAGGCTCTTCTTATCATCTGGTTTAATCATCTACACACAGACATGCTTCGCGTCATCAGCAGGGTTTAGATATATCAGTGATTTTTTTTGGTCTATCGGTACAGACTGCTGTTCAAACGTTTGGGGTCAGCAGCTTTTTCATAAAGAAATTAATATTTACATTTAGCAAGGCTGCAGTAAACTGATCAAAAGTGGCAGCAAGGACATTTAAATGTTATAAAGGACTTCTATATCAAATAAACATGGTTTCCAGCATTAATAATAATAATAATCATAAATGTTTCTTGAGCTGCATATTTGCATAAATCATTTCTGAAGGATCATGCGACACTGAAGAATGGAGTAATAATGCTGGAAATTCAGATTTGGTCACAGGAATAAATTACACTTTACTATATATTCATATAGAAAACATTTATTTTAAATTGTAGCAATATTTCACATTTTTTATTGTATTTTTTAATCAATTCACTGCAGCCTTGGTGAGCAGATGAGACGCTAATACACTTTTTGTAACACCTGAATGGTAATGAATACAAAAACGGTTCTAAACGTTTATCTGGTTACGTGTGCTGTATAATAACTTGATGCCTGATTTCAACCGAAGCATGCAAAACATGGACTGTAGCGCCAGTGTGAGCTATATTTATTTGAATCAGTCCAATCAGGCCAACACAGAGTGAGAGAAACTAGGATATTAATGTTGACTAAAACCGTAAAAAAAAAACTTAGTTGAAAAAAATTAAACTTATTTAATTTCAGCTGATTGCCATTTCTCATTTCCATTCTCTAGGACTCAAACACTATAGGCATGCCACCTGTGCAACAAATCCAATGAAGTTTCCTCGCTCCTAAATATTCCAGTCAACTGTGAGCTGTATTATAAGAACGTGGAAGCGTTTGGGAACGACAACAACTCAACCACAAAGTGGTAGGCCACATAGGAGCGGGGTCGGCGGATGCTGAGACGCACGGTGCGAAGAGATCGCCAGCTTTCTACAGTCCTCCAAACTTCACGTGGCCTTCAGAATAGCTCAAGAACAGCGCAGAGAGCTTCATGGAATGGGTTTCCATGGCCGAGCAGCTGCATCCAAGCCACACATCACCTAGTGCAGTGCAAAGCGTCGAATGCAGTGGTGTAAAGCAGTCTGATGGATGAGTCTGGGTTTGGTGGTTGCCGGGAGAACGGTACTAGTGTAAAGTTTGGTGGAGGGGGGATTATGGTGTGGGGTTGGCCCCTTAGTTAAAGGGACTCTTCAGCATACCAAGACATTTTGGATCCAACAGTTTGGAGCCGGCCCCTTCCTCTTCCAACATGGCTGCGCTAAGGTCGATAAAGACATGGATGACAGAGTCTGGTGTGGATGAACTCGACTGGCCTGCAACCCGACAGAACACCTGAATTATAGATGAATTAGAACAGAGACTGAGAGCCAGGCCTTCCTGTCCAACATCACGAATACGCCTCTGGAAGAATGGTCAAAAATTCCCATAAACACACTCCTAAACCTCGTGGACGGCCTTCCCAGAAGAGCTGAAGCTGTTATAGCTGCAAAGGGTGGACCGGTGTCGCATTAAACCCTATGGATTAGGAATGGGACGCCACTTAACTTCATATGCGAGTCAAGGCAGGTGAGCGAATACTTTTGGCAATATAGTGCATGTAAATAATTATTTATAATAATACTCTAAAACAACTCTGCAGAGAAAGATGGTTTTGAAACTGAAATCGAGTGTGCGTGCATTGAGCAGCAGACAGAAAGGAACAGGAAGTGCACATGCATTCAGTTCCAGACAGTCATTAGTCATCCAGTGAGAAAGATGTCTGTGTGCATACGTGCATGAGCGCGCGTGTGTGGTCTAATGATCAGCTAATGACTGTGATGTCAATACCATCCAAACCAGAAAGAGTCACATCGCCATGGTTACAAGCCCTTGCGCTCACAAGCAGAGGTCAAAGGGGCAAAGGTCAGAGCGAGGGACGTAACGGAGAACCACGAACGGTCGGCATGGCAACAGTCAGGTAAGTCAAAGAACAACTGGAGATTTATCTTCAAGGTGAATCAGATGCTGTAAAGAAACAAAGCGTATCTTTTAGTGCCTCTTCCGATCCCGGGTCAGCGCATTATGATCAGCTGGATTTTGGAGGACGAGAACCGCTCTGCGTTTTCGAGAAAACAGCCTCGGCATCGCCCGTCTGTAAACACTCCAGCTGCGGCCATGAAAGGCCATAAAAAGAGCCTTTAAACCAGAGATGAGACGGGCATCACACAATCGCGAGGAGACAGATGGAGAGGAAAAGAAGGGCAGAGGAAAAGATGAGCAGAAAGGCTGTGTGTCTTGAGGGAGGCGGTAAATGGGTCGTTTTCTGACCTGTATTAAGACACAGAGAGCAGCGCCAGCAGACTGACTCTCTATGTACAGATCACATTATTAGAGTTAAAAGGAAAAACTCAAAAAAGTTACATTTAAATTACATTTTTATTAAATTGTATTAATCGGGAACTTCAGCTGGTAGCCATCGCAACATTTGTTATGTTCTACAAAATTACGTTAAAATTAATATAATATGAAATGAAAAAGATTCAAAATATACAAATAATATAAACATGTTTTAAATAAAATAAATATTATAATGTTATTATAATATTATATTAAAATAAACATAAAATGATTAATAAAAGTAAACTGATCGATCAAAGCTTAACGTAAAACCATAAAAAAGCAGCTTAAAATAAAACACATTTTAACTGAAAATTATTTCATTTTTATTTTCATTTTAAAACTACGCCAGCTAATTGCCATGGCAACGTTTCACATTTTCACTTAGGTTAATTATTTAAATATTTAAAATAAAATAAATATATTTTTAACATAATATAAAATAATATAAATTTAACTTAACTTATAATAATTTAACTTAAATGATTAAAAACAGTAATAGTATGTTAATGAAACATCCCAGCGCTGATGGAAACCGCAGGGCATCTATGAGACGCAGAGGAACGTGACGAGACGCCACATATGTGCTGTAATTCTAATTAACACCGAGAGTCATTAAACACACACACATTTACACATTAATGTGCAAACACATCATTAAATACGTGCTGCACAGAAACGATGTCACATGGCTTCGTGTGTTCATTGCAAATCACAGCTAATAACTCATTTAGATTTACCACATGCGGCAATTTATGTTTAATATCCCGTGAATACGGCCCAGGCGTCTCTAAAAAAACTTTCAAGAACACCAAAAAGTATTGCATTTTTAAATCAGAAATGAGTTATTAATAGCGAATAAATCTGTCGGGCGACGTCCGTTTCGTCAGAGGCTCTGTATGGACAGACGCACATCTGCATCTGTTCCCATAGAATGAAGGAAATCCCATGGCGATAACAGTGACAGCAGACGAAAACAGCAGACGCGCCGGTGATGTTTGTCTTATAAGATACGACAGAGGGAAGGCTCGCAAGATCAAACGTAGTCTAAACTGGTGCTGCGGTTTAGGACATCCTTCACGTAAAAGTCTGAGAAAACAGAGCCGGGGCCCGATCATGCCATTCTGCTGAAGAAAAGGCGGTTCTGGGAAAACCGGCCACGCACCGGCCTCTAAAAGCTTTACACAACAACTACTCTAAAGGCCAAGACACTTGAAAACAGCCAATGCCGCGTGTATTTCATGGATCACACTGCACTGCTATTTAAGCACCGTCCATCTAAAGTAATATCAGATAAAATAAAACGAATCTTGATTACTAATCATAAATACTCTCACACAAATAACTAAAAGCATCAGAGCTGATGATATATTAACAGATAGCAATTATAAAAGTAATAATGATAAATCTTTTATTTTAAGAACGTCTGAGCGATTCATAAAGACGCTGAATCAAACGCTCGAGCGGAAGTGCGGTGGAAACTGCTGGAAGGAGGGAGTGGAGATATTCAGACAGACTGAGAGACAGATGGACAGACGAAGAGGAGTGGATGTGAATGGAAGGAGAGAGAGAGAGAGAGAGAGAGACACAAAGCAGGGGTGCGGGGCTTAATCAGGACAGCAGACAGAAGTCTGACCCACCCAGACACACAGCAGACATCTGCAAGGCTCCGGCCTCAGGCTGTTTGTGGAGCAAACACACACACACACACACACACACACACACACACTCTGACGACTCCCCATCATCTCACACACACGTCATTTACATCCCCATTGTCCCACACACACCACCCCCTCTCTAGGGAGCATCAGAGCAGGTTGGCTGCTGCCCTCTAGGGTCAAACCCACTGACCTAAATGACCTGCACAAACAGCCCCTCCCCCTTCCCTCCAAGCCCCGCCCTCCCTTTATGTCTACTATGTGTCTTTATGTCTAGAAGGGCTGTCTGCTGTCTGGAGACACACACACACACACACACTTGGGCATGTCTGTATGCAGATGTAGCACTAACAAAACTCTAAGATCATGTCGATTTAGAGGTCTTGACCTGGTATTAATATCTAATCATCCAATCAGAAGGCTTGATGCTTACCTGTCTCCCAAAAAGCATGTGAGCTCTAAATTAAAACATTTAATAAAGGAATTTACACCATGCACTTTCAATTTTTTTTTTTTTTTTTTTTTTTTTTTACATAAACCATATTTAATCTTACCAATTTAAAATAATTCTACTCATTAACTACTTGAAAACTTTTGATAGCTTGGCACAATTATTAGGTGCTTTAGGTGTAGAGTGGAGCGCAGTAAAGCACAAATTTAATCTTAATTCATTCA
>NW_025047793.1:485000-495000 GCF_018831695.1 Puntigrus tetrazona
AAAGACGGAGACTAGTTTGAATCCTGGTCTAAATTAGCAAAAGAATCATTACGGCGCACATTAGGAAACCAGAATTTGAATCAGAACAAACTAATTCAATTCACAAATGGCTTGGGAATCAATTTTAAAGCATTGGCCAAAAGAACAAACCAGCCTCAGTCTCGTATCATCATTCTTCACCAAATGAATCGTGAATCAAACCGAATCTAAATTAGAACAAAGAAAGAACCAGCTAGTTCAATCCACAAATGGCTCTTTTCAGTACTTTTAGTTAAATGATGAAGAGAGGACTAATCCGTTGTCGATATACAATGCTAATTCTTGAATCTATATAAAAGTGCTAAAAGAATCATTATTTTGAGATTGATCAGGAAACCAGAACCATAATCTAAGCACCAAAATACACACTATCCTGATTTAAGAAATGACTCTTTCGAGCAATTTTAACGACGAATACCAATCTTAGATGTTATCAGTTTGAGTTTGTTAAAAGTAGAAAAAGAGTCATTTTAGTCAAACTCACCTAAACTGTAGTTCAATTCATAAATGACTCCTTTGAGCATCAGTCTTTTAGGAAATGTCTGAATAACGAATGACTCTTGAGCAGTTCCTGAACTGGTCAAAGACTAAGAAAAGAACCAATTCAGTCAATGTTATAATTCTGAATCAAAGTACTGAAGAATCAATAATAGAACTAAGAAACTAGAATCTAAATCAGAACCAGAAACTGGCAGAACATCCTGTTCTAATTCATGGATGACTCTTTATGTTCTTTGAAGAATTGGTCAAAGACCGTTTCAATCTCACGTTGTTGGCTAATTGGTAGGAAGCACTAAAAGAATCGTTGATGTAATCGTTAAGAAACCAGCACTGCAATCAGAAGAACAAATAAACAGTAAAATCTAGTCTTATTCATGAATGAATCTTTTCTGTGGTTCTGTTAAATTGGTAAAAAAGCTAAAACAATCGGTGATATAAATTGGTCTGAATTATTTAAAATTACGATCACTGATGAAAATGCAAAGGAACCAGAACCAGAACAACAAACACACAGAACAAACTAGTTCAAATCACAAATGACTCTTCCGAGCAGTTCTTTTGATTCGCCACCGACTCAGGATTTTTCACGCTGGTGTTTACAACGTGGCACAATGTTTTCACGTTATATAAAAGGATGTGAGATATTATTCAGGAAACAAAAGCATTGCAAATTTCCAACCAATCCGTTGATCGTCAGCGGCCTTGAAAGCAGCCTGGCCGGCTCGGTTTCAGTGCATCCGAGGTGACCGGCGCGTTCTGCTACCAAAGTCAACAAACATTTCATTCACTTTAATTCAGTGAGTGTGCATCACAAACATCATGCAAAGAAACACGATCTGTTTGTGTTCAACGCTGGATAAATGGAAGTGTTAGAAAGCGCTTGTTTGTTCTCTAACAGTTGTTCACCTTCCTGATCTCAAACGAGATCCAGTTTCTGGAGCCATGCAAATAAGCCCATCTGTGATGCTGGACCGCGGCCTGACGCCATACTTACTGAGCATTCACTGACTCACCTGATAACACTCACAGCCACTCATAAACAACATACTCACTGACAAACTGTGATTAGAACTAAATTATTTTATTACAAAAACAAATGTAGATGACATTGTTTTAACACACTTTTATTAGTAAATATGAATTATATATTATACATTGTTATAATATATATATATATATATATATATATATATATATATATTTATGTGTGTGTGTGTGTGTATATATATATATATATATATATATATATATATATATATGTATATATGTATATATGTATATATATATATATATATATATATATATATATATATATATATATATATATATATATATATATATATATATATATATATATATATATATATATATATATATATGTATATATATATATATATATATATATATATATATATATGTATATATATATATATATATATATATATATATATATATATATATATATATATATATATATATATATATATATATATATATATATATATATATATATATATATATATATATATATATATATATATATATATTTATATATATATATATATATATATATATATATATATATATATATATATATATATATATATATACATATATATATATATATATATATATACACACACATACATATATATATACACATACATATATATATACATACATATATATATAAAAATAATTAAAATAAATAAATTATATACAGATCAGAATACACATAATACTAAAATAGAATAAAGTAAATCAATAATCAACACGCCAGTTGTGTGTAGACTTGCCTTATAATCCGTTGGGCAGCGTACTGGTGTAGGTTACGAAACTGGGCCGACATGTTGGCGAGGGCAGCCAGGCAGTTCGTGTGGAGGTATTTATCCTGAAGCAGGGGAAATCAATAAAACCATGCATAAATAATTTGTATTGTTTCTTCTCGCAGGGCAAAACAGAATGAAATGGCTCCATTATACTTTGAATATAAAAACCCGCTATGTTCACTGGCCTCCCTGGAAACTGAATATGTTCACAGATCTAATATAAAACTTAAGCAATCTTGTAAAACCTGCTCGCTGCGAGTCTTGCTGTTGCATAATGAATTTGCATGTGCCCAGAGCCAGAGATCTGGATATTTATGGGGTTTTGCGTCAGCGTAACTGTTTTTGTCACTGGTTCTGGTCTCACCCTGGTCCGTGTCATGTTGAACTGGATGGTACGAATCACAACCAGGATCAGCAGACTGCCCAGAGAGATCTCCGTTAGGACCCGCTCCGTATACCACGAGATGTTCTTCAACATCTGAGAGAGAGGAAACGGAAAACGACAATAACTAACCACGAATGCTTAAGTCGTTGCTCTATTTAAAGGGTAGCGATATATCTGATTTTAAAAAAAAGGGCGTTTTTGTCTTCATCGGGTTCAGAGAGACTTGCTCAGCGATGGATGCTCTGCAGTGAATGGGTGCCGTCGGAATGAAAGTCTGATAATACCACTCTAGTCCGTCAGTTAATGTCTTGAGAAAACAAAAGCTGCATGATTCTGTGTTGTGTATTATTGTGTGTTTTTATCAGCTGTTTGGACTCTCATTCTGACGGCACCCATTCACTGCAGAGCAGGTGATGCAATGCCATGCGCCTGGCCTGAGGGTGAGAATTTTCTAGCAAATTTTCACTTTTGGATGAACTATTCTTTACATACGCTATATGACACCTATATTTAGTATCTGCGTGGAAGAAGACACCACTGATGATATTTATAGCAGAGTTATTGAATTCATTTGTGTCGCGCTTTAAGAACGCCAACAGAGTTCAAATTAAAACCGTGAAAAATGCCCATAAAGAGATGGAGTGCAGCTGTTTAGATTGAATGTTCATCTACCAGATCAATCTGAATCGCAAAGGTCTTGCACTTATTTTAGATGCAAATAACAGATTAAGCCAATTGCAAAATATATATTATTCAACCAAAAGCTAGTTTGAAAACGCTTGTTTAAATGAGCTCTTTGTTATTGAGTTGTTGGAGCACAATGTGCATGGCTGTAATTGTCTGAAAACCACAACCTTTAAACGAACAATGGTGTATATACTGAACTAACAGTGTCGTCTGTGTGTGTGTTTTGATGAAAAACATTGCATTGAAACAAAAATCGACAAATAAATGTGCAAACGTGTGCCTGCATATCACTGTTATTTTCACACAGATCTATAAACATAAGGCTAATGGAAAACCGACCGCAAATACAATCTGTCCTGCATCAGTTACACAAATATACTGAGCACACACACACGCGCACACACACAGACACACATACACGCTGAAACCAATACAGGCTCTCAGGTGAAGCTTTCTTTCCAGATTCTCTCTGATTTCTGTTTGGGATTATGTGTGTGACCTCACCACTTCATGTATGGAGCGGTTGAAGGTGTCGTCCTCGGTGAGGATGAGGAGGATGATGAGGGCCATGTACACGTGATGAGAGTTCCTCTCCTCGACGTGATACAAGATCTCAAGAATCGGCAACACCTACAGAGACAGAGAGACAAAATACTTCACTACTGTGAAGAAACACAAAAAACAATAACAAAAAAAATAGCAGTCAACTGATGTTTATTTATAGACGGGAGAAAAAAAATTACACTAAATTAAAATACATTTAAAACTACAAGCATAAAAATGTACTGAAATTATTTTATTTATATAAACATTTATTTTTACATATTATAATTAGAAATTATATTAAAACAAACATATTGATCTTGATACAAAAAATAAAGAACTTTAAAATAAAAAAATTTAAACATTTATTAACAGTAATTTTTTAAAAAAATCTGTAAAAAAAAAAAAAAAAAAAAATGAACAAACACGATTTATACTTTAGATGGCAACTTTTTCTGCGAAAAAGGTTCAAATATGAATAAAAAGAAAACAAACACTATAGCCACTATCGTCATATCAATCTTTTTTTCCCCAAATAAAGTTTGTACTAATTTTACACACACTAATTTAACACACAGAATGGTCTAAAAATCAAGATTTTAAAGTTTTGATCAGCAAGAAAGTATTATGAAATTTGTCTTCATATAACTAACAAAAGAAAATCAAACGTTATAGTGCTTATGTTTACTTTTTTGTTTAATAGTTTTAATAATGTACGATCTTCTGACACATGAGCCTACCTAATTAAAAAGACCAAACGCCAATCCACAAAAAAAACGCAAGAAGTCCCACCCACAAAGACTGACGGAGTTCTTCATTAAACTCTCACCAGGTTCTCCATGTCCGTGCGGGACAGTATGTACGTCCTCATGTTGCTGTTCTGGTGCAGTAGCGCGTAGAGCAGTAACGTCACCTGGTCCGACTTCTGCTGCTCACACAGAGCCGTGTACAGACTATTAAAGTTGATCTGAAACGTGTGCGGCTGAGGAGACGGGATGGACGAGGAATCTGAAACGCACGCGGATAGCGCTTTCAGTCAAACCAGTTCGATTAACTACGGTCACAAACACACCGGGCTCCGCTTTGGCTCACCTTGCGTGTTTTTGAAGCAGGTAACGGCCTGGCGGTAAGGGTTCGGACGCTCCGGGCCGTCAGTCAGATTGGCCAGAACCAGAAGTAATAGCAGGCTCTGATTGGACAGCGGGAGGGGGTTCTGATCTTGCTCCGCCCCCGGCCTGCTGCCGACTCCTCCTAAGGTGAACACGCTCCACAATCCACCTGAACAACACACAAACCAATGACATCTGCTGCAAAATAGCGACTTTAATTAACGCTGATAAAGCAAAAGGTCACGTCAATTATGCGAGATACTAACATAAACGTTCCTACATTTTGAGATTTAACATACTGTTGGTTGCCATGGAAACATTTGCAATTTTTTGATTTTTGTAATATTTTTATTTTCACGAGTCGTAAGGGTTTTACTTTATTACTGCTTGACGTCAGTGTATAAAATGATTCTTACTACGAATTGAAAGGAAAACGGACGCAGGAAAAAGATTTGTCGTGTATGGCACATTAAAACGTCTTTTCTCAGCGGCGACGCACTTAAAAGACGACGCTTCAGGCCAGAAGCGGAACAACTGAGGCAGAAGATCATTCCTGAAAAGTGTAGCGGACAACCGGACATGCTAATGAGTCAAAATAAGGAAAGTTTCTTCCACTTCATGAGCTCCAGATGTTATCTAGAGAGCCTAGCGCACTTTACAACATCACAGTCCCGTCTTTTGTTCCCTTTGAATATGTAAAAGACTCTTAACATAAGCATGTCTTACAGCAATATCTACGCTGAAGATTAAAAACAAAAACTGCAGGGCCGCAATAAAGTAAAAACGACTAAAAATGATTAAACACCTCTTTTTGAGGCAGGAAAAACCCTGATATGCACGGAAAACATGAAAATTTCCTCTTCTCTGATTTTATTTTTGGATTTATTGTTTTTATTTATTGTTTACATTTTTAATATTATCCATGATGTATAGTGACTATATATCGTATATATTTTTTCTATTATTTTCTATTTTCTATTCTATTCTATTATTTTTCTATTAATATGTTCATATTATACATGTGCAAAACAAACTATGCAAAAAATAATAATAAATTTATATTTATATAAATATAAATATATATAAATATAAATATATATAAATATAAATATATATAAATATAAATATATATATATATATATATAAATATAAATATATACATATATATATAAATATATATATATATAATATAAATATATATATATATAAATATATATATAAATATATATATATATATATATATATATAAATATATATATATATATATATAATATATATATATATATATATATATAATATATATATATATATATATATATATATAAATATAAATATATATATATATATATATTTATATATATATATAAACATACATATACACACACACACACATATATACACACACGCACAAAAACTCAATTTAAACTGATTTAAACTAATTTACAATTTATAGTATTTTGTCATAATAATGACTTTCAACCAGTAAAATGAATTATTGCACAAGCAGAGCAAGTCATTACGTTTAATCATGCACAACAAGACGTTCAGCATTGCGAAAGACAAGACTGTCTGAAAGTTTTCCGTCTAACAATGTTCTAACAGCAGGTCGCCGATGAATAGCAATTGATTTGAAGTTACTAATCATTCAGGCATCGCATCGGCTCGGGCGGCTCAGAAAGAGCGAGAGAGCGGAGATGGAAACGAGATGCCTGTCTCCACGTCTAATCACTTGTGGCTGGACATGGCGGCCCCACCAGCAGACCGGAGCAGAGCCAGGATGTTAACAAACATCCACCTCAAATAAAAACAACAACAACACTGAGCAAGGAAACCTCCCAGACGCACAGCTCGGAGAAGACCGATATCATGAAGACGCTGATAACATTAAAGGTCACTCGACTGATATTATTGGCTGCATCCATCCGTTGGGTTCCTCGTGACATCATGAGTAGAGATGAGGTCACGACAGACGCCACGGCGACCTCATTCAACCAATAAGAGCGAGCGCAGACGCCAGAGCAGACTGTAATCTCCTCATCAGAGCCAATCAGAAGCCTGTAATCTCTCGCAGACACACTGACACAATTTTATGATGGAAAAAATGATGAATGAAGAACGCATCCCTTTGATTAGAACACGATCTCTCTCACGAGTCTCTTGGGTCACTGTTTGTCCTGCGTGTGGTCCTTTTCTCTCGGCACGGATATAATATTACAAGAGTGAGAAACGCACTCATATTTCATACCTTTCATAGCATTTACTGTTCTCTTATGTTAGTCATAATTTTATATGAATGGCACAATGTTTACATGTTTCCTGCAAACTAATCAGGATTTAGTTGTATGACCATTGCTGTGCCTCGTATTTAATACATATTCATATATTAGCTGCCCATGCACACTAACAAATAAATAAAGAACGAAAGAAAGAAATCATATTTTGGTAAATCACAATTGTAATTTTTTGACTTCGGTAAGTGATAACTATGACAGAAAAAGTCACCGCTTACATTTTTTTAATCTCAGAATTTACTTTTTATTTCTATTATGTTTTATTAAAGCATTCTGTCTTATGCCGGGCCTGGGTTTCCATAATATCTGTGGTGAAATTCATTCTATTGAAAGATTCAAGAATTGCATTACAACACATAATGCATATATATATATATATATATATATATATATATATATATATATATATATATAATAAATATAAAAATGACAGGGAAAACATTAGGCATTGAAAGTTGTAGACACAGAAATAATAAATAATATTAAAAAATAATAAAGTAAATAATAAAATAAAAAATAATAGTTAATATTAAAAAAAATATATTTTAACATCAATATTATAATATATTTATTAAATAGAAACATTCAAATAAAATATAAATTATGTACAGTTTTGAATGCTACAATATATCTGCTAAAAACAACCTTCAGCAAGTGTGTGTGTGATGTGTTTTCACTCTCCTAGGCTTCTTCACTGCAGATGCTCTGGGGGTTTGAGTGTGTGTGTGTGTCTTGGGGTTGTTATTGTGGGCTGTGTTAACAGAGCTGCAGATAAATGAAGACATAATGGCTGCCATCCAGCAGAGCTGAGAGAACACACACACACACACACACACACACACACACACACACACACACACAGGGTTTTCCATGCCACTAACGCTGTCAGTACATAAACAGGCGGCTGAGGGTGACAAATGCTTCCTCTAGCTTACACACACACACACACACACACACACACACACACACACACGTCTGTGTCCTCTTGTAAAAGTCCCTGTGCATCTCTCTCTAAACATGTCCATTCAAACTCAGCAGCGTCTGATGCATTACTCATTATAAAGTCTGAAGGAAACATCAGATCCAGAGAGAGAGACTGATTCAGACAGAAGTGTCTTGTCTGAAAGAGACACACAGGCTACTGTAATTTTACAGCTTATGTTTGTTCCAGAAATAAAAATGCCATTAAAAACACCTACAGAGCTAAGTCTTTAGCAATAACAACATATGCGGGGTTACTGGGTGATCGTTTATACTTTCGAAGCAATATTTTGCCAACTTTTTGTTCGGTTCACTAAATACAACTATTACACTTCACTAAATATAGATGTTTTCCTAAAGAACAGTTGTTGACATGAAGGCCAGTAGATGAGTGAAGAGGAAAAATGTTTTACTCGTGCAAAGCCAAGTGTGTGTGTGTGTGTGTGTGTGTGTGTGTGTGTGTGTGTGTGTGAGAGACAGACACATGCATACTGTCAAAGTCTCTTTAGAGAGAGTATATATGGAACTCAATGTATATACCAACATTGTCAGGCTGGGCTCCTATATGTGCATGTTTCTCACTTCCTGCCTGCTGCATTAAACCCCCCACTACTTCCTGTCACTATGATCAAGGTTTTTTTTTATTGGGCAGCACTTGCCACCATCATGCTGTAATGAAGCCAGTTGGGTTGCACGATTATCAATAAAGAAAAGATAACATTTTGTGTTAATCCAGCACTTTGTTTTACTGAATGCACTGGTTTTTTGTACTTGAGTGCAATAGATTTTGAACGAAAAAAATGAGAATTCACATTTGAGCAATAATCGTGTAGCCCTAGAAGCCAGCGTCGCTATGGGGTTGCTAAGCTGCTCCAAGTTGTTTCTAGGGGTTGCAATACGGTTGCAAAGGTGCTGTGTCTGGGGGTTACTAGGGTGTTTCTAGTTGCTCTGCAGATGCTAAGGTGTAGTGAGGTATTTCTAAGGAGTTGCTACGAGTGGTTTCTATATAGGGACTGTGATGCAGTTATTAGGGGGTTGCTAAGTTTCTCAATAGTTTCTAGGGATGGTAAGTGGTTACTTAGGTATTCCAAGCAGTTACTAGGGCATTGCTAAGGTGTTCTAAGTGGTCTCCAGGGGCTTGCAATGCAGTTGCTAAGGTGTAGTTTCTACGGGTTGCTAAGGTGTTCTGAATTGTTTCTAGAGAGTTGCTATACAGTTGCCATGATGTTCCAAGTGGTGTCTAGGGGCTGTGATGCAGTTATTAAAGTGTCGTTTCTAGGGGGTTGCTAAGACGTTATTAGTTGTTTCGAGGGAGCTATGTGGTTGCTACGGTAATTAATATAGGGATTGATAAGAGATTGCTAAGAGTGGTTTCTATGGAGATGCTAGATTATTGCTATGGTGCTCTGAATCAAGTCAAGACATCATTATTCATATAGCGCTTTTTACAATGCAAACGGTGTCAAAGCAGCTTTATCGTTATTTCTAGGGGGTTGCTAAGGTGTTCAAAGTGGTTTCTAGGAAGTTGCTAAGTAGTTACTGTCATATTCAGAGTGGTTTCTAAGGAGTTGCTGTTTTGGTTGTAATATATGTATACATGTATAAATAAAACATTTATACATCTATTAAATTTAA
>NW_025047793.1:502500-505000 GCF_018831695.1 Puntigrus tetrazona
CAATACATTTTTATACATTGTGGCAAAAGTTAAATGAAAAATGGTGAAATATGACTATTCATATTATTATAATGTCATTTATCACATTCACAATATAGCAAACCCCTAAAGTGAACTCATTACCCCTCTCATTCTCCAAATACACACACACACACACACACACACACACACACCAATAGAACAATCTCTCTTTCTTTCTATTGTGCCTCATTTCCTTCCTTCAGATTTCTCACTTCACTTCCACTTCCCATTTCTGTAATGTCACTTGGCATGATTCCCTTTCACTTTTTAGACACACACACACACACACACACACACACACACACACACACACACACACACACACACACACACACACACACTTTTTTAACACTGGACCTAACAACATATGAAATCATAACTACTGTTATTTTTGACGCTTTGAATTGTTTTGATCAAGTTAAACTTATTACAAAACACGTTAAGATCTTGAGTTGGACTGGACTCAGCCCAGAAGGGCGTTTTCATGTCGAAAATATGAACTCTTCAAGGTCAAACTGCTCTACTAAGATGACTTTACCATAAAAAAATGTAATGAACACACTAAGGATGAGGAATATGAATAACGGGGTTCTGCAGAAATCTGTATTCACAGATTGCCTTTTTTTAATTAAAAATGTAATTTCACGTATGACCTTTACAAAACAATTATAACAGCCTAGGCTTTCACGTATTTTGTAAAGCTGTGAATATCGGAGAACATGCATCACCAAATAAAAAAAAGGGACAGAACAATTCATCTTTACTAAAACCGATGGCCAAGAACACATTAACTGAATTTGATCAAAACAAAACTCTTCTATCTACGCTGAAGTTTGTTTTGCATTGGAAAGCGACGAAATGCAACCGTGAGCCTTAAACTGCAGACTTCCTTCACATAATGATTGACATCCTTTCACTGTATGCATACTTAAACACGATATATATTCTGAGAGCGCGACACAGACACGCCGATGATTTCTGCTACATCACTTCTTGTTTTGATCGGCGCGGTAATCCGAGCTACATTTCACAATATCCTTCACAAACAGCGCGATAAGAATCCTGTCTCCGGCTGCAGAGTCACTCAGAAACACGCAGGGACTGACTTCTCTCAGTCGGCACGTAGCGAGGAAACCAGACAAACGGCAACAAAAACAGACGGCAGCAGAACGAGCTCCGGTACAATCCACTCACAGATGAGAGCCAGCACAAATAACACGCTTAAACCACGCCGCTCGCTCTCGAGGCTTTCTGGTTCGCAAACTCGGTCTCTTCATTTGTCAAGATGGCCTGCGTGCGAATGTTGACTAACACTGAGGGTGACTTGCATAGCTTTTATAAGAATCTGGGGTAACGCTTTACAATAAGGTTCATTAGTTAACACCAACTAAAAATAAACAATACTTCTGCAGCGTTTATTAATTTTGGTTTATGTTCATTTCAGCATTTACAAATGCATTAATCATAATGCGTTTGCTAACATTAGTTCACACGCATGAGCAAACAAATGGACGCCTGTCATTTTATTAAAAAATTAATAAAAGAGTGTAATAAGTGCACCTTATTGTAAAATGTTACCTACGACAATATTGTAACGTACAAATAATTATATTTGCATGAATCACAGACATATCTAGCTCACTTTTTGTTACAGAAACATTTATAAATAAAATTAATAAATAATAATTTAATTAATAATGCGTTATACAATACAGGAAATACTTTTAATTATTCAAATAAAATTAATACAAATGTAAAATCTAATATAAATATTAAAATTAAGTTAAATAATACATTCATATAAAACATATGAAAGAAAGAAATCAACCTAAACGATCTAAGCCAATAATCAGCCAATTAAAAAAAACAAATGGTTCAAATAAATTCAATACAAAAAGTATAAAAGAATATATGCATATTAATTGCAAAATATGACCTAAACAATTTAATCACATTGCCATTCATAATTAATCAAATTTAAAATTAAATGTCTCTTTGTTTGTCAAGACTATCTGTATGCAAACATTGGTGATAATCTGTTTTTTATCACTTAATTTGGTTATTTCTTAAGGCAATATCTAGCATTTTTATTGATCCAGGCAGTGTGACAAAGACAAAACAAAAAAAACAAGCCAGAGTGCAAAGGCCAACTTGAATAATCAGTTTTAAAAAGTATTAATGAAGAGTTTTTAATTTCCGAACTAGTGCATGCTCATGAATCAGGCTTTGAGATCACAAAATGTGTAGAAATAAGGTAAACGGGGACAATTTAATTGATGAGATGCACACCAAGCAAATTTTTTTTTTGACTTTAGCGCAACTCATCCGTCTTTAATGCGCTTTTTGGTTATATACCGGGTGGAACACAAGGACACTCTAGAACATGACAAACAGATCGACATTCATGAGAGCAGATAAATCAATCTGTCCTTTAAATACATAAAAACACTAGATCTACGCAGAAGGAGAGCTGAATAAT
>NW_025047793.1:515000-517500 GCF_018831695.1 Puntigrus tetrazona
CCACCGTATAGAGAACACACACACACACACACACACACACACACACACACACACACACACACACACACACACATATTTTTGATTTCACACAGTTAATAAAGACTGATTCAGATTATGCACATCGAAATTCCCAGCTTGTTTATCTACTTTGACAGACTGGGCTCTCCTCAGCTAACTGCCTTCTAGAAACTTCACAGCTTTTACACCCACCGCGAACAAAACTAACTACAATAGGGTTAAATATTCACTCCATATGACTGTAATCGGTGTGCAACTGCCAGCGCAGAAGTTAATAAGTATCCAGGTAGTTGCACACCTAGCAACAATTAGCCTGCAGACTCGAGTGAGCGGAGAAACACACTGTAAACCGGTTAGCTTCCGTGCTAACACGCTAGCGAGCTAACTTACCTGAGGAAAGTCAGATTTGACAGCGCCTAAAAAAAACCACTCGCGGTTCTCTAGACGGGTGCCGACGCGTTCTCAGGCCAATAAAAGTAAATAAGTCGTGATTAGTGATGGTAAATGTCCAGTAGCGCGTATTTGACGGCGGAAGTTCAAGCTGTATTGATTATTAGCTCTGCGTCTCCACGTCGCCGCTGACGCTCGTGACATCTCACCTCCCCGAGCACGCGCACAAAAACGCACCAATCAGACGGAGGCGGAGAATCTACCTCATGAATATTAATCGGAACAGGAAACGAATTCATATATTATCAACATAACTTTTGTTAATGGCTCAGATATGCTACAAACCAGTTTTTTTTTTTTACAAACCTTCGCTGTAAATAACATTAAATATAAAGCATATAAATATACATTTTTAAAAAATTAGGGACTTCGGGAAAAATCGATATTTAAGACAATAAGGCATTACATTAATCAAAAGTGACAGCAAAGACATTTATAAAAACGAATATTTCCAGCGAATGAATCTTCTGAACTTACCATTCAAATATAAAATACGTAATGTATCTTAAATTACATTCAAACAGAAAATTCTTATTTTACATTATAACATTTCACAATATTAATTTTTTTCTGTATTTATAAAATATGATACATAAAAGAGGCCACACAGCCATGACAAGCAATGCAGTGATCAAGAACAAATAGAAAAAACAAAAATAAATGTCAAAAAGAAACTAAAAGTTTTAGATATAAAAAATATGCAATTTATATAAACATGTTAAAATGCACAAAAATATTCTATAGTCTTAATACATTAATGCGAAAAATATTTTCCTACAATAAGTCATGTTATATATATATATATATATATATATATATATATATATATATATATATCTCAAAAAATATTTACAAAGAAAAATATTTTAAATTGTAATATTTGATATTACAATTTTATTGTATTATATAATACTGCAGTTTTGTTAATGAGTGTGCCATAGTATTAAAAAAAAATATATATATATATATATATATATATATATATATATATATATATATATATATATAATATATATATAAATTTTTTATATTATATATATAATTATATAGAAAAATATTCTTATGATTTAGTTTTACATACAGTAAATAAACTTTTTTTTACCATCATCAATGACACAAAGCCAAACATTCTACATTTTACTCTTTATTTATAGACATCTGTGCAAAGTATATTACATTACATTACATACAGACAATACACAGAGCTGTGTACAAGTATATCAGACTGATACGACCGTTCACTCGACATACACATTTAGAACAGCCAGCCTAATAAATATAGTGTTTCCTCATAACTGATATCATAACATGGTAGATCATTTAAAATCTCGTAACAGTTCTCATGTAACTAGGGTTAAAATGAGAAAGATTGGTCCGCCTCCCAAGTCCCTGTACCAAAGTGCAAAGTCAGTTCTGTGACAGAAGAAAACAGATCGTCATTAAGGCTTCGTTCTTCTGCAGAAAGAGATTTCTGTCAGCATCTGATGGCAAGACGACCCATTTAATGAGCTCACAGAACAACGGTGAAACATTAAATCAGAGAAAACACCACAGAGAGCGCTTTAAAATCATCTACGACCCTCTATAGGCAGGTGCCTGCGCTTAAAAACCGAGCGAGACGGTGGAGGTCCGGAGGAACAGACGAGCTCCAGAGCGTTAAATGTAAACATGAGTTTTCAGCACTCTGGATTCATTCATTCTTTCATGGCATCGAGAACGAGACACCGACGTGAGGTCTGTGAGATTCGGCCCTTCGCTGGGACATTGGACCTTGCAAAAAGGATAAACAAATATTTTGGAAAATCAAGATGATGGTTCCTTACCGAGTTCACATTTAAACATTAACGTCCTCGAATGTAAGAAAGAGAAATAAATCGAATCAACATCCTTTAATACACTGCAAAAAAGTCTATCAGTATTTTTGCCTTGTTTTTTTTGTCTTATATTTAATTTAATTATATATATATATATATATATATATATATATATATATATATATATATATATATATATATATATATATATATATTAT
>NW_025047793.1:522500-525000 GCF_018831695.1 Puntigrus tetrazona
TATTATAAATATAAAATATTACATTATTATTATAATAATATATTTTATTATAATATATTATATTTATAAATGTCATTATTATTTTAAAAAGCCCTGAATTTTAGAGTTTCGATGATAGGAAAATATTTTGATTAAGGTAATAAAGTCATTTTTCCCCGTGGTATGGAGAATGCTACTGAACTTGAGCATTTTAGTTAGGATAGATAGACGGATAGTTCTATAGTTGGAATTAAAGTATCGTGAATGCATCCTTAAAGCTGTCTTTTACCTGAGAGGAAAATCCGTTGAAGAAGGAGAACCAGAAGTGCACCAGGGTGAAGGCGAAGTTCTTGTAGAAGAAGTAGCGCAGGAATTTGCACATTCGGATGTAGGACCAGCGTCCGTGAACCAGCAGGAGGCGCTGAAGGTAACGGAACTGAGCGAAGGCGTAGTCGCTGGACATCACGGCCTGCATGCCCTCCTGACCGCTGATGCCCACGCCGATGTCTGCGGCTGCACAGGAGCACGAGAAGCAGGCGTCAGGACACTCATACTTGGGGCCACTGACAGAACTAGAGCCATTTTACTTGATTAAACTAATTAAATTAATTTTTCTTTTTAAAAAGACTAGATATAGTACGCATATATAAACATATTACCAAAAAAACTTGCCAAAACAATAACAATTTGTATTTATTTTAATTTAAAAATTAATAATAATAATAATAATAATAATAATAATAATAATAATACCTAAAACGAAACTAAATATATTAATAATAATAATAATAAACAAAAATTAAATTAAAAATAAACAAAAAATGTAATAAAATAAAGTTAAGCTCAAGAATAATCTTACTTTTTTTTATTTGTTTTATTTTAACCTTTATATACTAAAATAAGTCCAACTAAAACTTAAAATAAATAATAATGTGTTTTGTTTTTTTAAAAAGAAGCTCACAAAAAAGGACAAAAACAAAAAAAGTAATAAAAACACACTGATATAACTATATCCATTTCACTTGATATAAAATAAAATATGTTTTTTTAAAAGACTAGATATTGTATATGCATACTGTATATAAACATATTACCAAAAAAACAAACAAAAACAAAACTTGCCAAAACATAAAAAATAAAAAAGATAATAATAAACACTATAGAACGAAACTAAATATTATAATAACAAAAATTAATTAAATTAAAAATAAGATAAAAAATTAATAAAATTAAGCTCAACTATAATCTTAAATTTTTTATTTGTTTTATTTTAACTTTATATACTAAAATAACTCCAAATAAAAATTAAAATAATGTTTTGTTTTTTTTAAAAAGCAGCTCACAAAAAGGACAAAAACAAAAAAGTAATAAAAACACACTGATATAACTATATCCATTTCACTTGCTAAAATAATATAAAAGACTAGATATAGTATATGCATATTTAAACATATTACCAAAAAAACAAACAAAAACTAAACTTGCCAAAACAATAACCATTCGTATTTATTTTAAATAAATTAAAAAAAGATAATAATGATGATAATAATAATAATAATAATAATAATAATAATAATAACACTATAAAACTAAACAAAATATAATAATAATAATAATAATAATAATAAAACTTAAAATAAGCTAATAAATTTAATAAAGTTAAGCTCAACTATAATTTTATTTTAACTTTATATAGTAAAATAACTCCACCTAAAACGTAAAATAAATAATAATGTGTTTTGTTTTTTAAAGAGAGTCTGCCGCTCACTCTTGATCATGTTGACGTCGTTGGCTCCGTCTCCGATGGACAGAGTCACAGCTTTCTTGTAGCGTTTGACCAGGCTGACCACGTTGGCCTTCTGTTTGGGCGTGACGCGGCAGCAGATGACCGCGCTGCATTCACACGCCATGTCCACAAAGTCCTCCTGCCTCTTCTCCTTCTCCCAGTCGTCCACGGGCTGGCTGCTGTCCGGAGCGCTGCTGGAGTTTGTGTGTCTCTTCCTCAGCTTCTTCAGACGCAAACGACGACGCTTCTTCTTCTTCTCATACAGGATCTCATTCTGCACGCAAACAGAGACGTTCAGGTTTTATTTTCTAACTTCGATGATTGAACATCTTTCATTTACATTATTATGAGATAATGGCATTGTGTTGTTTTAACATTTTATTTTCATGCAAACTGTTGATTTAAATGTTTCTGCAGCAGGACAGTGATTGATTGATTGATTGATTGATTGATTGACTCACTGATTCATCCGTTCGTTTATTAATTCATTCACTATATGATTCATTTACTCAATGGTTCTTTCACTGATTGACTGATTCATTTATTGATTCATTCACTGTTTGATTCACTGATTGCTTCATTCATTCCTTCATTGTTTCTTGTTTCTAAAATTTGTTGTCCAGCCAAATTATACCAGGAAAAAGAAACCTTTATTTTAATTTTTTTTATTACAACCTTACACCTCCTTGCAAGTTTTACGATTTTTTTTTATTCAAAATATTCTTTAACTTTGAA
>NW_025047793.1:535000-540000 GCF_018831695.1 Puntigrus tetrazona
AATAGATAAGTGACTAAAAATTGCCCTCTCTGTAAAAAAAGACTGATAAAATATAAATTCACTCTATAAGTAAAAATGCTGAATAAAAGAAAAGTAATGCTTATAAACCAAGTATATATCAATGCATTAAGAAATAAAAATAATAATTAATAATTCATTGCACAAGTGCATTCTCTGTAAATAAATTAAATGACTTTGCATAAATAAAAACAAACTCAACTGCACAACTCTGGAAATAAAACGATTATTATAAATACACAATATACAAAAAGCAACATCGCTAAAACTAATAAATACTAATAAAAAAGTCAAAGAAATGCCTGCGACGGACCGTGTAGACCATGTAGTTCATGAGCTTGTCTATCAGGGTGCGTTTGAACCTGGTCTTGCCTCCGTTCCTCATGATTTTCGTGTCGTTTCCTGGAGAAGGAAACACGGCAGCTGCTTTTACGAACGCAAGCAGAAACACGGACACGCAGCGAGCCGCGGCGCTCAGCCGAGTGAACTGACCTGCGAATATGACCAGGCCGTGGCACTCGTCCGTGTTACGGATCTTGCATCCTCTGAGAAGCATGTTGTCCAGGTCCAGCGGGTAGCTCTGACCGTCCCAGATCATCGTTCCCACGAACTTATCCAGACGGTTGTTGGGCTCCTCGCACACGATCAGCGCTGAGAGGAAATGCACTGTAATTATCGGCCGTTCTGTGTCCACATGGGTCTAACTCTCCTTTAATGGTCTTAAGCGGTCTTTGTCATCCTCACCATTGAAGCGAGCGAGCTGAGTGTCCTCCTGAAGACGCTCGTCTGTCACCTTCAGACCCATCTTAAACTTCAGATTCGTCTCTCTGGACAAAAACAACGAGAATAAAAGTCATTCCAGAACAAGATGCACTAAAACCAACTCCCATCCTCTTTCATCAAATTATAAGCTATATAATTCATTTCAGTATTGTATTATATTATATTTAGTGCTGTCAAATGACTAAATAATCCAAAATAAGTCTTATATATATAATATAATTTTTATATATATATATATATATATATATATATATATATATATATATATATACATGCATGTATATTTTGCATATGCATGCAAATATTTAACAAATGTTTACTGTATATGTTTGTGTATTTACATATACAAAATAAAACACAGTACACATACATTTATCATGTAAACAAATCGATCGATCACAATATAATGTTGCATTAATATAATTTTAGTTTTTACTATTATTTATAGATATTTTACATTTTATATTTAGTATATTTATTTAAATGTTTAGACGTATTATTATTAAAAAATATATTAAAATGAGAAAGCCTTTTATAAAATATTCAAAATGAAATATTCTATCCATTAAATATTTATTATTCTATTTCAAAAAGCAAACAAACAAACAATTAAACACGTGCATTTAAACAAATGACACATAAAATGACTTAATTACTTAAAAATAAGCATAAACATGAACATGACCGCAAATGAATATTTAAGGTGTGTGTAATATTTATGATAAAATAAAAAAAATATGATTACATAAGTTAAATACTTGAATATTTATGAAACAATTTTAACAAACAGATGAACACAGGACCTGAATTATGAGTATTGTATGTAAAAAATAAATAAATAAAGGACTAAAATTGGTGTTTGGACTGAATACAGAAAATTAAAAAATTGTTTAAAAATGTACAAAAGGCAAGCATAAATGACACGACCGCAAATTAATACTCAAGCGTGTCTAATGTTTGAGAACTAGGATCTATAAGAGTATTTCAGACCCAAGTAGAAAAAAAAATATTGCATAATCAATTTTAATTTGTTAATATTAATTAAAGCTACTCAAAAAGTTCAAGAGACAAACAAAACCAGCAATGTATAAAAAAAAAAAAAAAAAAAAAAAAAATTGCGTACGAGACAAAGAACAAATCTATTGCACAACTCCCTTTATGAATCAATGTCCGAGCACTTCATAGTAATTCTGACATGAAGTCATCAAATTACATAAAAGCTGATTCATGCGAGCAGAATTAGTTTTATGGTTGCGGCCGCAGCAGGTCTATTATGACTACTGGAAAAAAATCATCATAAAAATAGGCACTGTGTGTTGAAACACCCGTCTAAAAATGCAGAAATATGAATCAGAGGCTTAATAAAGTGATGCATGGACTGGTGTCTCTTACCCGTCGAGCTCTGCCGTCTCTACATAACACAGACTGTTAGGATTTGAACTGGACAACAACAGAATATCGGCCTACATGAGGTCAGAACACAGGTGAACATGAGAAAACTGTCCAACGGATGAATGAAGACAGAAAGGAACGTGGAGCATAAACACGGCATGCAACAATCGGATGAGATTATTAAAAATTAGGAAACAAAGTTAGGGAAAAGCCTAGAGACAGGCATGATTCAATCAGGCCCTTCTTAAGACAGACAAAAGAATTAGATGCACACTTTCTTAAAGTGGATATTTCACTAATATTTTAAACATTAAAACATTTGAATGGATTTTAAAATAATTTAGAAAATAATTTTATAACAACAAACACAAGCTCTTTTGAATAAATATTGGAATTTGCATTATTTTATGTATATCATTTGTATATAAACTGGCATACAGCATGCCTACAAGTCTCTTTGAAAGCAACTTAATTTATATAAAAATAATTATCAGTTAAAAGTATTGTTTTATTTATTTTTTATTCATGTTTGTAGTGTATAAATGCTCTGCAACAGTAAGACAACACAAAATAAATCTCAACAGGAAGGTGGTAAAAAAAAAATAAATAATAATAATAATAATAATAATAATAATAAATAAAAAAATACATAATTAAAAAAATAAATAATACATTTAAAACTAAATAATAATAATAATAATAATAATAATTATAATTCATTTAAAATTAAATAAAAATAATATATCTAAAAATAAATAAAAATACAAATAATACATTTAAAAATAAAAAATAATAATAAATAATAATAATAATAATAATAATAATAATAATAACAACAACAACAACAACAACAACCTTACAACAACTTACCGGGATAAAATCGTTTTTCTTTAGTCTGACCACGTCACCAACTTGTAGGTTCATCCATCTGGTTTCTTCAAACCTGCAAAATGAGAAATCAGCCTTATGTAATATTTCTGATGAACATGAGCATTAATCTCATGCCCTTCAGTATTACAGCAGACTAGAGTTGGACCCTCACCTGCTGCGTTGAGCAGCACGTCACACTTCCTGTTGTTGATTTCTTTGTCCATCCTGTGTCGTGCCTTTCATGGAGACACAGAGCAGATGACAGAAAGAGTCAGCACATCCTGACCATTAATGACCGCTGGATCGGGAGACAAGCAGGGACTCACCAGGTCATCCACCAGGTCTTTGATGGCGGTGATGCCCAGCACCAGCACTAACGGCACCAGGGTGGTGTACCACGGCAGGGTGGAGATTTGAGGAATGATCTGAAACCATCAAACAAGGGTTCATATTCAGAAAACAACAGCAAATACAAACATAACTCAAAACATTTAATACATTTTGATCATAGAACTGTTATCCATATTCTGTGTGTGTGTGTGTTAGTGCTTGTGTGTGTGTGTGTCAGTGCGCGTGTGTGTCAGTGTGTTCGCGTGTGTGCCAGTGCGTGCGTGTTAGTGCGTGCGTGTGTGTGTTAGTGCGTGTTAGTTTTAGTGTGCGTGTTAGTGCGTGCGTGTGTGTGTTAGTGCGTGCGTGTGTCAGTGCGTGCGTGCCAGTGCGTGCATGTTAGTTTTAGTGTGCGTGTTAGTGCGTGCGTGTGTGTGTTAGTGCGTGTTAGTTTTAGTGTGCGTGTTAGTGCGTGCGTGTGTGTGTTAGTGCGTGCGTGCATGTTAGTTTTAGTGTGCGTGTTAGTGCGTGCGTGTGTGTGTTAGTGCGTGCGTGCGTGCGTGCGTGTGTGTGTCAGTGCGTGCGTGCCAGTGCGTGCATGTTAGTTTTAGTGTGCGTGTGTGTTAGTGCGTGCGTGTGTGTGTGTTAGTGCGTGTTAGTTTTAGTGTGCGTGTTAGTGCGCGTGTGTTAGTGCGCGCGTGTGTGTGTCAGTGCGTGCGTGTGCCAGTGTGTGCGTGTGTGCCAGTGCGTGCATGTTAGTTTTAGTGTGTGTGTTAGTGCGTGTGTGTGTGTGTAGTGCGTGCGTGTGTTAGTGCGCCGCGTGCGTGTGTGTGTGTTAGTGCGTGTTAGTGCGTGCGTGTGTGTGTTAGTGCGTGTTAGTTTTAGTGTGCGTGTTAGTGCGTGCGTGTGTGTGTTAGTGCGTGTTAGTTTTAGTGTGCGTTGTTAGCGCGTGTGTGTGTGTTAGTGCGTGCGTGCGTGTGTGTGTGTGCAGTGCGCGTGCGTGCGTGCGTGCATGTTAGTTTTAGTGCGCGTGTGTTAGTGCGCGCGTGTGTGTGTGTTAGTGCGTGTTAGTTTTAGTGTGCGTGTTAGTGCGTGCGTGTGTTAGTGCGTGTTAGTTTTAGTGTGCGTGTTGTTAGTGCGTGCGTGTGTGTGTGTTAGTGCGTGCGTGTGTGTCGCGTGCGTGCGTGCGTGCGTTGTGCGTGCATGTTAGTTTTAGTGCGCGTGTGTGTTAGTGCGTGCGTGTGTGTGTTAGTGCGTGTTAGTTTTAGTGTGCGTGTTAGTGCGCGTGTTGTGCGTGCGTGCGTGTGTGTCAGTGCGTGCGTGTGCCAGTGTGTGCGTGTGTGCCAGTGCGTGCATGTTAGTTTTAGTGTGTGTGTTAGTGCGTGTGTGTTAGTGCGTGCGTGTGTTGCGCGCGCGTGCGTGTGTGTGTTAGTGCGTGTTAGTGCGTGTTAGTTTTAGTGTGCGTGTTAGTGCGCGTGTGTTAGTGCGCGCGTGTGTGTGTCAGTGCGTGCGTGTGCCAGTGTGTGCGTGTGTGTGCCAGTGCGTGCATGTTAGTTTTAGTGTGTGTGTGTTAGCGTGTGTGTTAGTTAGTGCGTGCGTGTGTTAGTGCG
>NW_025047793.1:545000-547500 GCF_018831695.1 Puntigrus tetrazona
CTCTGAGGGGACAACCACAATCAGAAACACAGAACAGGCCCCGAGGGGACCCCGTTAGACCCCAGACCCGTCCCCCGGCTCACCGGCGACCGGAGCCGGTCTGCTTTCCGGTTCTGGGAGCTGGTCTTCGCTGCGATCCAGCTCGTCTTCGGACTGTAACTCGTCATCGGTCTCGTCGTCGCTGTAGGGCACCACCTCGTCGTCCGGCTCGTCCAGGGACCCCTCGGAAACGGCCCTCGCTCGCACACTCATCCTGAGAGACCCTCTGAGCCCAGAAAACACAGAGTTAATACGTCAAGGCTTTAAAACGCCACAGAGAGACAATAATTGAGATTTGCGTGTCGTGCTGCAACATGTCAAAACACTGATTTGGCTTGCTAACGAAACACACACACACACACACACACACACACACACACACACACTAAACATACAACACTCTTGGAAAATGCTGCGACACTGGATCATTATATTCTTGATGTACTTATTTAAATGCGCTTTTTGTTTCTCCAAATCATTACAAATTTAAAACAAAAAAAGTGTACTTATTATAAAAACTATAACTAAGCTGTTATTTGAAATTAAATATTTAAAAACATAAATGAAGTTGATTTATATTAGCTAGTTGTCAAGGCAACCTTTTCATGTAATTAGTAACTAAAACGCAAAAATAACTAAAACTACAAACTAAAGTAAATGTCAAACAAACAAATAAACTAACACACACACACATATATATATATATATATATATATATATATATATATATATATATATATACATATATATATATATATATATAATAAATATATAATAATAATAATAAACTAATAAGTCATAAAAAGGTACAATGCATACATATAAATTTTTACTTGAATAACAAATGGATAAAATACGATTTAAAAGATGTATTTAACATGTTAAATAATTAATAATAATAATTTATTAATAATAATTAATAAATACAATTAATGAGGTGCATTTCCTTAATTTAAGTGTGTATAATATATTAATAAAACAAATACAATAAATAATATTGGTATTACTACTACTACTACTACTACTACTACTACATTTTAATAATAATAAAAATATTATTATTATTATTATTATTATTATTATTATTATTATTATTATTATTATTATAATATCAGCAGCATTCCTAGTGCACGCGAAACAGTATTTCTCAATCCTGCAAAAGTTTATTGTTCACGGTGACAATAAAAGGTATGAAATGAATTGCGCAAAACTGGAACACAAAAAAACCGAGTCAAACTTTGACACAGAGAGGTTTCACAGGACAAAACATGCCGCCGGTGCAAAGATATACCCATGATATCAGCACTTTTCATCTGCTGGGACAAAAACAAAAAAACTTCCCGTCAAACTGAACCCGGCTGACGTTCCTCAGACTCCACCCCGGCCTCACAGAGAACGAGAACGCCACGTCATCCTCAGCATCACGACACACACACACACACACACACACACACACACTAAAACACACTCTTCAGCTCTCATCACACTAACATACAAAAATCCTAAAGAAAAAGTTACATTAATTCACTCCTTTGGTAGTTGAACTAAGAAGGAACGATAGTTCCTCAGCATTTATTTACTAATAAATTATTAAAATCAAAAGGTGTACTTTTTTACATTAATGCACTCAATTAACGTGAACAGTAAACTTTAAGATTAATAAATACTGTAAATGTATGGTTGATTGTTCGTTCATGTTAGCTAATGCATTAACACAACCTTATTAAAATACTTATATAATATAATATAATATAATATATCAAATAAATTAATACATACAGGTCTTTTAATTAAAAAAGCATGGCTGTAAAATGTGTTTGAAAAGAGATATTTGTCTGGTTATAAAAATAAATTAAATATATATATATATATATATATATATATAAGTTAGTTACTTAAAAATGGTTGATATGTTACATGAAATAAAAACTTTTAAAACAAAATTGTGATGTTTTTAAGTAAATAAAGCAAGCATTATTGGAATAAATACAAAATTTCTATTTTAAAATTATATTTAATAATTCACATGAAAATCTAAATTACTAGGCCTAAATGTTGCAGGGTAAAAATAAATTTTCAAGTAAATAAAAAATATGATCGGACTGTTTTGCACTATTTATTTTATAAATTTTTTCAGTTTTTCAATTTTACATTTTTATTTAATAATTTATGTAACAAATTAAGTAAATTTGTTTTTTTTAAGTTTCAAGTAAATAATAATTACTAAAAAAAAAAAAGAATATTATTTTGATAACATTTTAAGAATAAGATACAAGCCTCACATAGGTTTCATTGCAATACTGTGCTCTGAGGAAACGCTCGCAATAAGAGCAGAAGCATGGTTTAAGAAAGTCAACGGTCCATAGCAAACAGCCAGGAGGTCCTTTTGGATTTCATGACGGATGAGTTTCTCACCACAATCAATCACAGGATGATCCTCCTCTGGTCTTATGGAAACCTG
>NW_025047793.1:565000-590000 GCF_018831695.1 Puntigrus tetrazona
CATTTATAAAAGCTAAAGGAGAGCCGGAGCGTGTTCACACACACAACTTTAGCGTTTATCGAAGAATTCTGAAACAACGCATCAAAGCCTCCACGAAAATATTCAGCAGTTTATAACGTCGATAATGCTTTTTGATTTCTGAAGGGTGGCGTGACACGGAGCGTCTGAAAACTCAGCTTTGCATTACACAAATCAATTGCGTTCATATAACTTGCACTATTAGGCGTTTTGATGCAATAAATGCAGTGCAGCAGATCTGAACAGAAGTGTGTATGTTACGTCATACTTTAGTAATTCATGTAATGTTAGAAACGAGACCAAAAGAGTGTCCATTTTAAATGTATTGGACAGGCTAATATTACAGTTCGCTGTGCATAAATGATCTTGAGAATAGGGGTCTGCCTTTACTCTTTCTGCTAAATATAACAGCATTGCAACTTGTGCAGCATAGATTGGTTCTGGTGTGGAATCCTGCACCGCATTTCCTGCCAAGAATGTCTCGAGTCGCTCTCCGCCTCCTTCCCGTCCAAATCCCTACTAAACGAGATCGGGCCGAACTCAAAATCCGGTCTGAGGCGAATCACATGATGCGGCTGACGTCACGTGACTGACCTCATCCAGCGGTTTCTCTGGGAGGCACAAACACGGCCCACGGCGACTCATTTCAGCTCACTTCCTTTACACTATTACCACCCTAACCAAACACCACACAGGTTTCCCAATGAAAACAGCACCTTTTCAACTCAAAGTCAAAGTTTATGTGAGTATTTAGTTTAATATTTATTCTAAAAAGCTTTCAATCTGAACCATTCTGATGTAGTTTTGTGAAAAATAAATAAGTTTTTGAGTAATCGTGAGACCATATTACAAATGTGGTTAATATTGGTAATATTCTTATTTTTAACTTAATATATAATTTCGTAAAATAATACATGTAAATAAATGTCCTAATCTGTGTATATGTGTGTGATATATATATATATATATATATATAAAAACCGTAAAAGGAAAAAATAATATGGATTTGATCAGACTACAGTTTTGTGCAAAATGAAACTTGCAACATTAATAAACAAAACAATTACCTGTTATTTAAAAATGCATTAGTTTACTAATTTTATTTAGCAAAATAAAAATTATAATTACACTTACTCTTCTAACATTTATGTATTTATCAAGGCCAGTTATTTAATTATGCAGTCTTTTTTTCTTCTTCTCGCTTCATTAACATATCCTCTAATGATGGGATGATCTATGGCTGATCTGTGTTCAGACCAGTGTTGCTAAGTTCACCTTAGTAACTTTAGTTTATTTGCTTGTATGTATAATAATAAAAAAAAATAATAATAAAAATAAAAATTAAAAATTGTGTGTATATATATATATATATATATATATATATATATATATATATATATATATATATATATATATATATATATATATATATATATATATATATATATATATATATATATATTTTTAATAACATTTGCAAAAACATATAGAGCTAACTTACACAATAAAACAAAATGCTAACATGATAACATAAGAAAAAACTAGATTTTTGACATTTTTAAAAAACAGTTCTGTTTATGCCAAAACTTTTTTTTTATATACTTTTCCAATTTTTTTTAATTGATAAAGAAACGTACATATGCAGAAGTACAAATACTACGGCAACATTCAAAACTTACACGGCTTATAAACTTTAACGTTATTATGTCTCTTCTTTCAATACTTTTTCAGGTTCAAACAGACCTGGAAACATGAGAATACGAGCGTTACGCTGGCTTGCACCGAAACAAGTGCATTTACAAAGTTAGCAAAGGTTTCTAATGTGCTCAAGGTCACTGGTTTATGAACATTTTCCTCCTCTGTCTGACCTGCAGTACAGTATTACACAGGCTGGATGCGTTACTGTACCTTTAAGACTGCATATGTAAACGACCTCTGCTGTGATTGGCTGGCAGTACGTTTTGGCATTATGGGATTGGTCAAGAGCTACTCACACATCCACAGATAGTACATGATCTTGACGGTCTTCTGGTACTCCACAGGGATGTCCACGGATATGTCATGATAGAAACACGGACCCACCGGAAACTTCTCTGGAAGAGGCGGCCAGTTGTTTTTCCTCCCTTAGAAACAAAAAGAGGAAAATCAATGAAACGAGGAAAGAAGTGGAGTAAACCTGAAGCTGATCTATTTCACTAAGCATTGTCTTATTTTCCTTTTTTTAGAAGCATCACTTTTGCGGCTAAATTTAAGTAATAATATAAATTTAAATGAATTTAAGATCTTTATAACTTAAAATATCAACGTTTCGAAAAATGAGATGAAATAATGAGGAATTGAAATTCTATTAATTCCAAAAAATTAGTAATTTTCGCACTGTATTCTTATAAATGTCATGCGATAATACGTTCAAATAACGTTCTTGATCGATGCGTAGCACGCCAGAATTTCAGATTTATTTTTTTATGGATAAAAAGGGTTACTGCAGGTCTAACATAATAATACGGTAATAATAACAACTTTTTCATCTTTTTTCATAATAAGAATCATTCACTACTAAATTTAATCGATACATTTAATTTAAAATGGAAACCACACCTTTTATTGATTAATAAATGTAACATTCTGAGTTATATATTTGCGTATCACTGTGCATTTTACAGTATCTTTTTTTCAGTATTAATAGATTAATAAACCCTTTTCAGTGCAAGGTTTATTCAGGTTATGTACCTGACAGCTTTGATGCAATTATAAAAAAAATAAATAAATAAAAAAAAACCTAAAACCAAATAAAAAAAAAAAAAAAACCCAAATAGTCAAATGTTGAGGTTTCTGTGACCAAAACGCATTCAAAACTATGGTTTTACTCACAATCTGCAAATCAGTGAAAAAAAAAAAAAAAAAGTGAAAAATCATAAGTCATAAAATACTGCCACACACACACACATTAAAATGGGCTGAGAATCGAACAAACTGTTGTAACGGGACTCGTGCTGTTTTCTGCTGATTAAAGGAGACTTTTTGGTCTTAAAAAAGGTCGTCAAAAATGCTACAAAACACATCCTGTTTTGCTCTAAATGCATCAAACTTTAAATCAAAGCAGGCTCTATTTTTGGCTTATATTTCATTTACCAAATATGATGCATTGTGACGTAATCCGTGCCTTTTCTTCACCATGAGCTGCAGCGTGGATGGGATTTCATGCTGAAGAAGTCTTAATAAATGAGGCTAACCCGCTGCATTAGTCGGGTGGTAGGTGACTTTACATGACAGTAACTTCCTGTCTGCGTGGAATGAGCGATGCGGCACAGACGGGGCTCGACGCGAGGCTAATAACTCACCTCCTGACGCGCTGAGAGACTGCATCTCTCTCTCCCTGCGGTCCAGCTCCGCGGCTTTCCTCTCCAGCTCCTCCTGTCTCCTCAGTAACTCGGCCTGGGCTCGCGCCTGATCCTGCACACCGGACGGGGAGCGGTCAGGAACACACACATACCAGCATCCAAACACACCTAAGGCATCGTGTTGAGACACGGCTGTCAGAAGCGATCGAACGGACACGTCTGGCACTCACTTGCTTATTCACAGCATCTCTCATCACTGTAAACCTCAACAGGACTGCATTTATGATAACTGATTATGAGAGGCATGAGCTATACTACCATTCAAGGCCTCACCAAGATTGCATTTATTTGATTAAAAACAAAGTGAAACGTTGCAATTTTAAATAACTAAGTGAATATATAGTAAATTTGCCGCTCATGAAAAATGTCTGATTATCATCAATGTTGAAAACGGTTTCCGATTCATGTCTGTTAGAAAGTTAAAAAGTACAGGAATGTTTTGTGACGTTATAGTTGTCTTTAATATCACTTTTAATTCAATGAATGCTTCCTTGCTTAATAAAAATCATACTTTTTTTTTTAAAAGAGTAGTATGTATACTTAATTTTAGTACAAAGTAAATACTAAATAAAAGAAATTATTCATATACATGCATGCATACTAATATATATATATATATATATATATATATATATATATATATATATATAAATTAAACTTAATAAAATATAATCCAGATCAAACCAGAAAATCAATTACATTAGTTTTGTTTGGTTAAAAAAAAATTATTATATTATTTACTATATTCAAATAATATAAAATAATTAAAAATAAAATAATAATTAAAATATTTTTTAAACAATTGAAAACAGCTCAGTTCTTTTATTACTTCAATAAAAATGCTTTTATTCAGTTAAGCAATGCTCTTGTTTCCATATATATATTCTTTAAATAATTATTTAATAAAATTGTAAATATTGATATAAAATAAATTAATTCAATATGAATATAGAGGTATTTAGCACATATCTGTGCAGTTCAATAACACATTACAATATCTTTCTTACAATATCATTAATATCTTAAAAAAATAATACTAATAAAAAAAAAGTAAAACATTACCAAATATAATTAACAGTCAGGCCATAAAAACCCACCGCTTCAGTTTTGATCCTTCACTCACCTTTTAAGGATCACTTTACACAGTCGCAGGAAAGAAACTAAAACCAGCGGTGAGGTTAACTTTTTAGCTGGTCTTAAATACGAACGCTACAGTGATACAGAGCTTTTTATTTCTGTAGACTCAACTGCTTTAGTGTAAATACTGTGTGGGATGCCAGAGTTCATCGTTTGCCCTCCATACTGTACCGCACACACACACACACACACACACACACACACACACACACACACACACACACACACACACACACACACACACACACACACACACACACACACACACACACACACACACACACACACACACACACACACACACGGCAGAGTTTAAAAATTAATTTTTAAGCGCTTTTTGCGTGAACGAACGCTGCCGAAAGGAATAAAGTCCAGCCTGCACCGGACCTGGACTCATTACAACAGCGTCCCAGTTACGACAGATTATCATTTTAAGAATCGCTCTCATCTGAGCCAATCTGTCGACGCATGCCGCCCTCGTTTCTGGGTCACTTTACGGGCTCGGAAATCTCCAGCTTTCCCTGAAGGCGGCATCATGCGACAGGCACGGCTTAGTAAAGCCAGCGGGCAACAAGTCCTTTAACAAGCCTTCTGTCGTCACCCCGAGGCTCAGCTCCTCTACAAGCGACAGAGCCTGAGCTAAACGGCAACGGCTTCGGACCGGGCCTCCTCCTGAAGATCTGGATCACCTCGTCACGTCCTGACGTCACGCGTGGAGCCGGGGCCAGTGAGTCATCTGACACTCACCCCAAGCGCGCCTGCGTGTCCATATGTGTGGAGCGAGGCGTCCCGCTCCCTCGGGCGTGCTGAATTATACAGCATTACCCACTCGTGAGCAGACCGGCAAGCTTCTGTCGTCCTACTGAGGACATTTCACTAAAATCCAGGAGGATTTTCCACGGCGAACGCCCTCAGACATCACCGTTGGTGCTTCACACCGATCCGAACTGGGGTTAAAGGTTACAAAAAGTCCTTCTAGAGATGCTCGATGCAGTTGATTAACATAGAAAAGAATTCAGACTCATCCTCCAGTGTGCGTAAATGAACAGGAAACACATTTAGTCGCCAACTAGGCCTGCATGATTGGAATAAAACTATATCGGGGATAAGGCTTGGCGTGATTAGAAAATTGGAATTTATTTGAAGCAATATGTGTCGCGTTTCACATATGCATTTACTAAAACGGTTTTAAAAACAATATTTGTTTTTAATTCCGTAAATATTCGTTTTTTACAGTTGAACTAAAAATTAAAAAAAATTATACCATATAATATTACTTTACAAGAGTATGGTTTCTTATTTTAATATTTTATTATTCATTAACAATTTTAATAACTTATTTCTTTATTTTCTTAGCTAATGTATTTATTATATTTCTTGTGTGTAATTAAAAAAAAAATATTTGATAGCAGTGAATAATATTATTATAATATTGCATGTTGCATGTTATTTACTGTTATTAAAATCACTAGTAAAAAATACAATTAAAGCAAATGTAATATAAATACAATTTTTGACTAAATCAATGCAGCCCTAATAACAAGCAGAGCGAAGATTTTTAACAATATATAAAAAATAAAAACTCTCTTAATCATGCAGCCCTAGTTGAACCACTGTAACATTAGAAAGGAGCACGATGCAAGCATCTATAAAGCACCGCTCGAGCATTAGCGGCGTGTCCAAAGAACAATTTAGGCAACCGTTCCTCCTTTCTGGCTGCTGCACTTCCTTTCTGAGTGAAGTGAACGCAGACTGAAGCGAGGTGCATGTACCTGTGTCTGCTGAGGCTGAGTGTAAGCTGGCGGTTCTTCGGTGGGCTTCATGATGGCCGGCTGCGTGTTGGCTGTGGGCGGGACCGATTTAGGGGCGGAGCCCGGCGGGACCTATAGCGGCACAAAATAAAACAACACTGTAGTCCAAAACAACACACGCTTTCTTATTTGTAACAACAACAGCATGTTTTTTCCCCTTTCATTCATAAACCCAGACTGATTGAACGCGTTTCGAATGCCGTGGATCATTTAGAAATGAAGCGATTCACGCGCACAATCAGGGCCAGGAACGAATATATATAGTGTGAAAGCGTTCGGTCGGATGACTGGCAATCTGACGGGTTTGTGCCGTAAGTGTGGGCTGTTCTGGGCAGCGAGCCCTACGCCGGTACAGCTTCACTAGTTGCACCACGCTGTCAGTGATGCTATTTGTTGGTACTGCATGCACGCCGTTTGTTTCCTTGCTCGCATTTCCGCAAGTCTGAATGCTTACAGCAAACCTTCGGATGACCTACAGAATTTGGCCAAATGTGCAGCACAAAACAGAGCACGCTGCACGAAACACCGTATCCCACAATGCAATGTACTCGAGCCGACCTTCCGTTACCAGCGTGGCGATAGAAAATAAAATCTCATTGTTCAATTCGAGATATTTGCACCGAATCAGTGGCCTATTTCTGAGAGGTTAACATTATAATATAATATAAATACATTTATGAGATGTATATAATTAGAATGCTTGAAAATTGAGATGCAACAGCGTTATTACGGATACAACTAAAACTAAAGCATTTGTTACTTGAAATAAAACCAAAAATCAAACCAAAAAGGAAAACGTAGATCTGTTCAGGGTTCAACTCTGATTAGAGTCCGTCTTGACCCAGAAGAGATAAATAAAAATGTGAAAAAAAAAAAAAAAAACATTAAGAGAATGAAACCTGTTAATAAAATAATTTGAGACATAACAGTTAAAATAAATGCATATAAAAAAATAAATAACACTGTACCATTGAAAAAAAAAATGATAATTTTGGTGTGAAGGCATAAAAATATTTGTTAACATTATAATATAATATAAATACATTTCTGAGATAATTAGAATGTTTGAAAATTCCTCTTTTCTTAAAAATAGTAGGTAGTGTTTATTATCGATGCAGCAGCGTTATTACAGATACAAGATACAATAGAATCAAAAATCAAACATTTCTCATTTTCTTTAACGTCAACTTGATGTATTAAAAAATAAAAAAATATTTAAAAAATTTAATATTTTTAAATACCGTAATACATTTAAAATGAAAGATTTTTAAAACTAAAATATTAATTTAAATTATAACAGCATCTCAACAGTGCTGAAATAACACTGGTATGTAAAAGCATTTCTAAACGCAGACGCTCGGCCTCCCTCTCGCTCTTTCCTCAAAGCGTGTTGGCGGATGCTATTTTCGAACCGTTCTAATTATTATGGCCCTTAGAAAACCTGTACACAATAGGTTTACGAACGTAAGAGTGAATCGGCGTCTCACCGGCTTCGTGTCTGTGAAAGGGTTGTATTCCTCCAGGCCAGGCGGGGCAGTCCGCGTTACTTGTGTCACTGACGGATCCTGCAGAAAACACGGAGAAACATCCGTTTATATTTCACCTAGACATTTTAACATGATTCGCACACAGCCGTGTGAAGGCTTTCAGTTCAGTTTTACTAATAAGGTTTTGATTTGATTGCCATGTTGAAAGCAGAAAGTCAACCTGGAATATTTAAATGGTGTTAACTTTGACAATTTTTTTTTATTTTATTTATTTTTTACCCGTGAGCATGCAATACCACCGAGAGAAAAAAAATAAATAAATAAAAATAATATATATATATATATATATATATATATATATATATATATATATATATATATATATATATATATATATATATATATATATAAATATATATAAAAACTATTTTCTTCAATAAAAAAGGAAAACGTAGATCTGTTCAGGGTTTAACTCTGATTTGAGTCCATCTTGACCCAGAAGAGATACATAAAAATGTGTATAAAAAGAAAACAAAAAAACATTTATTAAAAGACGAAACCTCAAAATACATTTTGAGACATACAAAAAATAAAATTAAAATAAATACCATTGAACTTGTTTTTTTGTTTTTTTATGGTGTGAATGCATAAAAGTATCTTCTCAAAATGGCTTTGTTTCTATATAGGCTGATTTAAAACAACAACAACAAACTCAGCCAATCAGAGCAAAGCTTTTTAGATCAAGAAAGCAACTTCCGGGTTTGCACGCAAAATGCATCAGTCACTCGGGGAGGGTTAGCTGTCTAGAAGACACAGATCTACTTGTTATGAATCTTCTTGCATATTTATGGTCCTGTAAACTAAAACTAACTGTGTGTGAGATTGCACTTGGCAAACAAAGCTCCTTCTGATGTTGGGTTTGGCTTTATGGAAGTGAACGGTGTATACAGTAGATAAAAATACTTTTATATCCATGGTAACGGTACGGTACTTCGTCTCACTTATTCAGAAATCTGCAGAAATCGTTGCGATTATGACATAACAACATACAACTTTGACGACAAGCAGCTTAACTGCTGCTCTAAAACAGCCATAAACTAAGTTCTGAACGGCCCTAAACAAACTCACGCGCCGCTGATGAAGGCATGATTATCGGGACTAATGTCACACAGATGTCGGAGAACTCGGAGAACTTCGGAGCGAGCCGAACTAATCCTGACGCCCAGTGCTGAGTCGGCATCGGATTAAAGCCCAGAACAGCCGAGAGAACCCAAGCACACGTTATGTCACGCTTCAAGAAAATACTACACATCCTGTCCTCCGTTTCCACAGCCCACGACATCAGGAATATCAGACGGAAGCTGTAATCTTCTCCTGCCTGATTCCAGTAATTTATACGGAGAAAACGCTATAAATAGATAAGAGGGAGAGATCAACCCTGGGTTCGGAGCAAAGAGTACTCTTTATGACCAATACCACAACAATTATATTTTCTAAAGGCTAAAGCAACATTTTTTAACATATTGTGAACAAGTTCTACATATTTTCAGACATATTACTATTACTTTTATCATTATTATTATTATTATTATTATTATATATATTTACTTATTATTATATTTACTTATATTACAATTGTATATTACAATTATTTAACCAACATACTACAATAAAAACAAACACACACACATTTTATTATTAATAGTAGTAGTAGTAATTTAAATAGCATTAATAAAATAGTAAACAAAATTAATTAGTAACATTAATAAAGATGACAAAATAATAAAACTAAAAACCATATTTTAAATAAAACTATAAATATAAATATTTTTATTATTTAGAAATAATTCTTAAAATACAAAACATTTAGTAACTATTTGCATGTAAAATACATAATAATATACACAATATCATTATATACAATAATAATAACAATATTATTAATTATATAAATAATTACTATAATTTACTATATTTACTTATTATTATATTTACTTATATTACAATTGTATATTATTTAACCAACATACTACAATAAAAACAAACACACACACATTTTATTATTAATAGTAGTAGTAGTAATTTAAATAGCATTAATAAAATAGTAAACAAAATTAATTAGTAACATTAATAAAGATGACAAAATAATAAAACTAAAAACCATATTTTAAATAAAACTATAAATATAAATATTTTTATTATTTAGAAATAATTCTTAAAATACAAAACATTTAGTAACTATTTGCATGTAAAATACATAATAATATACACAATATCATTATATACAATAATAATAACAATATTATTAATTATATAAATAATTACTATAATTTACTATAATTAATAAATAAAATTATAGTAAAAATCCAGCAAACTTCTCATAATAACAATAATAATAACTGTAATTATTATTAATATTATTATTATTATTATTGTGCAGAAATATGGCTACTACAGTCTATACATTGATCAACAGACACTCATTTTATTGCTGCAACAAAAACGCTATTATTATAATAAATAAAGACCCTCTGTCTGAACACAGCTGAACACACAATGTGAAATACTGTATCACAATGCAACGCATATGACTTGACCCTGACGCAGTAGCCTAGAAAAGTGAAGTTATCGCTGGAAGAAAAACCCGTATGCTCCTCGCTATATTAATTCAGACTTTATAGCGGTTTGAAACATTGATCCTTTCATAGCCTATTAGTTCTGATGCACACATAGCAGGAAAAAATTCCTTTATTAAACTCCCGTGTTTCCGTATTTGACGATTCCCTCACTGACGGAAGCAGAGGTTCATTTAACACACAAGGTCCAAAGAACGTTAACCACACACACACACACACACACACACACACACACACACACAACCGTCCCTTGTTTCCATAGCAGCCCCAGTATGCAGCACTCAGGTCCTGAGGCGGATCCGTTTCATACGGCTGGCGGACTGTCAGGACTCCAGAGCCATGAATATTTCAGTCTGTATAACAATGAATGTTTCATGGGATAATCACACACACACACATTTGTACAAGCAAGAAGACACTGTCTTTGTCTTCAGTATTGTTATGATACACATCATGCGGGACAGTGATGTGTGATGTCACACTCCGTGATCACTTGGCACGTCTGTATCTCCAAACCTAGGGAACTGCCCACCTAGAATGACTTTATAAGCAATATAAGTGTGTGTCTAAACATTCAGAACCACACAGGAATATCATCTATGCAAGTTAAAATGCACTCATCCCAGAGTCCAGTTGTGGGTGAATGGGTGCCGCCAAATCAAAAGTCAAAACAGCTCATTTAAAAATAACACAGTAACCCACAAGCAAGCCACACCACTCCAGTGCATCAGAGAACATCTAGTAAAGTAAAAACAATCAGCAAAAACACGAGTCTTGACATGGTTTCCGAACGCAGACGCAGCCTGAATCAGGAGATAAATCTGCCCGGATCGCACCAAATCAAGGATCAAGCCAAAATCTCTTGATGTGAGAGGAGATGGACTTTTTCCACCGGAGGAACTTGAAGCATCATGGACTTATGGA
Source organism: Puntigrus tetrazona (assembly GCF_018831695.1). Taxonomy (NCBI): domain Eukaryota; kingdom Metazoa; phylum Chordata; class Actinopteri; order Cypriniformes; family Cyprinidae; genus Puntigrus; species Puntigrus tetrazona. The sequence goes on from NW_025047793.1 coordinate 576,415, forward strand.
TGTTAATGGTGGATTAGTTTCGCTTTTGGTTTCTCAAGACGGACCGGAGTGGATTATTGTGATGTTTTTCGACTCTGATGCTGACGGCACCCATTCGCTGCAGAGGATCCATTAGGGAGCGTGATGCTACATTTATCCAAATCTGATGAAGAAAGAAACTCTACATATTGGATGATCCGAGAAAGAGCCCGTTTACATTCTGGGCGAACAATTCCTTTAAACGCGAGCTTAGCGTGCGATACATGAACTATGTCCTTGCGAAGCACTCTATATATCAGGGCTGCTCACATTCGCTGACCTGATTCTAAAGCGGGAAACTCGACCCCAGCAGCGCGTTTGGTCCTGACCCCCTTCAGCCCTGCTTCTTCGTGACTACAGACGATTTCAGGACGCACGCCGAGGCTCGACAAGCACAGCTAGAACTGAAGCTTATTTCAGACCCGAACAAGATTAGCGTTGAATGCAGCCGCGATGAAAACGGTGCAAATCAGATCAGAGCAAACGTGAAGGCTGCAAACTTTCCCGCGCGCATGCAAAACAAACCCTGGCGTGACACGTCCGCGGTTAACGCGGAGAAGATCGTCTGCGCTCGGGTTTATCGGTCTCGTAGTTCCAGCTGCGAGCGTTCACGTTTCAGGCCAAAGGTTTCGGGAGGAGACAGACAAAAGGAAGTGGTTTTCGTGTGGGCTGGAAGACAAATGAAACCTAAAATGTCACCTTTGAGGTATGCAAGTGAAACCTAAAAAGAAAAAAAAAGTGGAAAAAAAACCCAGCCCATTGCATCTATGCAGGTTGTTATGCAGCTCCCTGCTCCGCTGTCTATATCTAGCAGGTACAAATATATTGATACCTGTGTCCAAGCATCAACAAAATGCATGAAAAAAATCCATCCACCCACAGAAAGTGACAAACAACAGCAACAGCTCTGGTCCAAAACCTAGTAAACTTCCACATAAACAATGTTCCAAAATAAAAATAAATATAAACAATAAATATTAGCATATTTTTACGTATTTATGTTGTGTTTTTTCCATTTATGTAGACCTATTTTTTTTATATGGCATTATTATTTAACCAATGTGTGCATTGCAAGTGCATTTATGCAGTATTTTTGTAATTTTTTATTTCTTACGTACATTTTATGATTGATTACTTCCGTTTTAATATAAAAAGTACGTAGGCTACACAGGCTTTTGCATTATATTTATTTAGCATTTTTGCCAATTTTACTTTATGCACACGATTATTTAAATCACCTTTTAATTGAATATAAAACATACAAACGCAAATACACACCGAGGTGCATATGCGCATTTTACATTTATTGCTTTTATTTCTCGTGCATCGTTTGCGAGTTATTCACTTTTGTGTTTTAGCGAAATGTTGGTGCGCTGTTTATGTCTGCTGCCGTTCCAGATCAGTCACTTTTTAGGCTTCACTGCAGTTCTAACGGCGCCTTGAAATACAGCTGACTACGTCTTGGAACGGAGCTGAGGATCTCTCAAAGACAGACGGTCATTCGGAGAAATCAGGAGACCTGAGCGCAAACTAATGAAATTCCGTTCAGTAAAATGAAATCATCCCCGAGTCCCGTGACAGCACCGTTCCGCCGCCAATGACAGGAGTGACTCAGAGAGAAACTAAAATAACGCCGCTCTGTTCTTAGTCACCGCTCCCTCAACAAACAGTGTGAATGAAGGCAAACACACACACACACACACACACACACACACACACACACACACTCGGTGACGGCGGCTCACTGTAATAGGTTCCCCTGCATCTGCAGAGCGGCCCACGTCTCCAGAAACGTCCATCTAATCAGATCATTAGTTTTCTCTCGCTCTTCTTGTGCTCTCATTACGATCTCCGGGTGACGGACGGAATCAGACGGACCTCATTTAGACAGCCTACTTTCTTACCGCTGTGACACGAGCGCTAGTTTTAGGAGTTTGACAGCTGCTGCGTTGTGAAATGACTGTAATAAGGCAAAACGCGCTCAGTCAGGGCCAAATGCATGCATGCATTTCTCACACACACTCACACACACACACACACTCACACACACACGCAGCGGTTCTGCAACATCCTGCAGCACGCCTACTTGTTGATGAGGCTGCATCATTTCAGAGCGTTTCAGCACAACGTGAGAGTCATCTCTACCAGGATCTCCTCCAGGATGAAGACTGTTTGCTCTGTGGTTTCTTTGAGGAACTGCCTCACAGAGTCAGAAACGTTTAACAACGATTATGAGGCTGTGGTGAGGAATGACTCATCCTCCAAACTCAAAGCATTTGTCTTCTTTGGGGAAGTTATAAAAACTAATAAAAAAATTTAAAAAAAAGTGCATGACTTGGGTCATTAATCACGCATAATCCTTCCTGGTCTGATTCAAAGGAAAGTTATCAGGCATATTTAGATTTAAGGTGTTTTAAGATGTTTCACACGTCTCATTTTTTTAAAAAGTAGTGCAACAGTGAAGCACATTACATTAAACATTACATTTTGAAGTACAAAGATGTGTGAAATGTAGCTTACTCCAATAATTAAAATAAAAATTTCAGTGCGGTTACATGACCCTAATATTATTTTTTGGTTTTTTTTCCAGTGCAATTATGCATGATTTTACTAAAAAAATAAATTAATAATAAAAAAAATATATATATATATATATATATATATATATATATATATATATATATATATATATATATATATATATATATATATATATATATATATATATATATATATATATATAAATAATTTTTTATTTATTTTATGGTGCTCGTTCATCCATATTAAAACTTAAAAGCCCCAATGAAGAACTGCTAAAATGTGTACATGCAAGTTTATTTTTGATAACAGTGTGTGCCAAATGCACGAATACAAAAAAAAACAAACAGTAAAATTCTTTAAAATGTTAAACTTTGTGCTTCAAAAGGAGATTTTCTATCCAGGTGAATTATTCATCAACTAAATCTGCAATTTTTTATAATGTACCTATATTTCATAATGTTTCATAACTTCTAATTTAAGTTGTGATTTAATCGTTTTTTGGTGTAGATCTAAATGAAACCAATAATTGAAAAAGATAAAAAGTAGGGGAGATACACGGCGCGATTTACTGAATAAAAGCAGATATGAATGCAATCTTGAGGTCAAATGTAAGAAAGGGGTGGAGCTTACGCAGATAATATTCTTGCAGAAATCTGGCAAAATTGGAGATAGATTTTATTTACACAAAACGTTTTATATTTGGAAGCAAATATTGATTGCTAAAAACAAAAAAAGATCACAATTTAAAAAAAAAGGTTACTATTTGTTACAGTCACCAATGGTTACCACATTATAAAAAAGAATATAATTAAATGAAATTACGCAGTCCCTTAAAATGCAAATAAGCCGTTAAAAACGAATCCCGAAATCTGAATAAGCCAAGTTCAAAGCCGATATAAATTAGCGAATACACCTAAACATCAGCAAGTTCGAATAAAGGATTAACGAATCACACGCATCTTTTTAAGTGTCCTGAACTGATTCCAACAACATCTGGCAACATAACAGCAGCATTCGACCGACTGTCTGCATGCTGATTGGCCGAGACGGGGTATTTGCCGCTGTCTGCTTTATTTTGACACCAAAAGCAGCAAATTAACAGAGACAATAAGAACCTACAAGCTCAAGACGGTCCGTATATCCCGAAGACGCGAGTCAGAAACACAATGCAATCAGGAGGCCGCGTGAATTATTGAGACGCCCGCTACAGCCGGTCGGCTACAGTGTCGAGTTACCACGGCAACGCCATGACGGACCGCGTAGCGTTACTGCTGATCACTTAACGAAACACCGTGTCTGACCAGTTGAGTTTAATGACGGCTTAAGAGGTAGGCTTTAATAGAAACACTTCTGAGAAGGAAAACTGACGCTGATTATGAGGCTATGGTGCGTGTGTGTGTGTGTGTGTGTGCGTGTGATTGCGTGTGTGTGTGTGTGTGCGTGATTGCATGTGTGTGTGTGTGTGTGTGCGTGATTGTGTGTGTGTGTGATTGTGTGTGTGTGTGTGTGCGTGATTGCGTGTGTGTGCGTGATTGCGTGTGTGTGTGTGTGTGATGTGTGTGTGTGTGTGTGTGTGTGTGTGCGTGATTGCGTGTGTGTGTGTGATTGCGTGTGTGTGCGTGATTGCGTGTGTGTGCGTGATTGCGTGTGTGTGTGTGTGTGTGTGTGTGCGTGATTGTGTGTGTGTGTGTGTGTGTGATTGTGTGTGTGCGTGTGTGTGTGTGTGTGTGTGTGTGTGTGTGTGTGTGTGTGTGTGTGTGTGTGTGTGTGTGTGTGTGCGCGTGTGTGCATGTGTGCGTGTGTGCATGTGTGCGTGTGTGAGTGATTGTGTGTGTGGGTGGTTTGATATTAGAAACGAGAAAAAGAGAGAGTCCTAGGTGACCAAAAGCAATGCTTCTTTCTCCGAGAGGTCTAAATGATCATGTCCCGTCCGGCCGAAACAAAGGCCACAATCTGCTGTGCACGAATTTGCATTTGCACCCCTGCACTTCCAAGACGGAGCCGATCCCGCCTGTGAGCCCACAACACCTGTAATGTCAAATACACAGACTCTCTAGAGACCACAGGAGAGAGGGAAACAAATGAGGGGAAACTCAGGGCAGATGGCTTTTGCGTGTTAACCTGCGAAACCTGACATGTGAAATAATAGTCCGCTTTATTGCACCTTTAGACAAAAAATACTTGCATAGTTTGCATATGCTTTTGTGTAAAGTATCATATTTGAAACATCAGGTTTTTAGGATTTGTAATAGCATGATATAGTGAGAACAACTATGTTTAGAGGCCCAAACTGAACAAATGTATGCAATTTGGAAAGGTTTTTATAGACATAAAATGCAAATCAAGGCAACGTTAGCAAAGGCTTGCATAAAAATCGTATGAACACGAGTTGCTGCTCTGTTTTTCCCAACAACATGTCTTAAGATTATATTCAAATGCCTGCTTTTATTATCAAAGCTTGTAATGCAATTCAATTGAGAATGCTCCTTAAAAGCCCGATGATCCTTCGACCAAGATCTTTCTAAAAAATGATAAATCAACTTGGTGTGTGTCGTCAAAATACTTCTAATATATCAAAAAAAGTTGTTCTACGCTATTATTACGCTAAAGGCCGTTTACTAAAATGCGTGCAACAGGTTTAACGGCAAAGTTTTTAATCATGCCGGTAATATAAAAGGCCTTTTTTTTATGGCTTTATATGCATTTGATGGCTTTATGTGATTAACGTGTAACAAAATCATCAGCTTTGGTGCATTAACCTGCACAGATGCACAAATGCTTCTATGTTTGGCTCAACGAAATAAAAAATAAAACAGGCTGTCAGGGATCTAATTCCCTCAGCTGACCGGGGCCTGATCAAAACAGGGCGGCCTACATCCTTCCATCCATCCATCCAGCCCAAACACACACACACACACACACACACACACACACACACACACACACACACCATCATCATCATCTTCCTCCTTCACTGGCCCTAAACATCATCATTCAGCCCTGTGTAAACGTGCACACAGACTGTAAAGGTATCCTATTAATTTCACACACCGCCAGCTTCAATAACAGCAGATACCTCCCTAGATAGCGCACACTAAATATATAATACACGACCAAAAACGTGGAAAGCGAAGCCCAGGTCAGAAACCAAGCCCAGAATTAAAGCCTCGTTCGACTTCAAATAATCATTCAAGGGGTAATGTGGATGAGGCAAGCGATTTTTAGTGCACTGGAGTGATTAATAACACACGACTGGACGCTCATCCCGCTTCAGAAAGCCAATAATAAGGATAAAGCTAACAATAAAAGCTAGCAAACAAATACAAAGAGCCGGGGATGACATATTTACACACAACTGACCGGCTTTTCCGCTTGTCATATTAAGAATAAATTAGTTTATTTTGAACGGATATCATATGGAAACGCAATGACTTTATCTGTTAAACACACACACACACACACACACACACACACACACACACACACACACACAAAAAGCGCTTCGCTGAATCACTACAATAAAAACGAGCGCCGAAGTGACAGTACCTGAAACGGGTTGCTGAAGTCCGGGTCCGCGAAGGGGTTGCTGTCAAAATCTGACATTTCGCCGGGGTTGAGCGGGGCTTTGACGTTAAGACTGTTTTATCGGTGTTCGGTGAGAGACGCAGCAGCAGCTCGAGACCGATCCGCAACCGCAAAATGGCAGCACCGGAAATGACGTCAACGCGTCAACCGCACGCTTTAACGTTCAACGCGATCAAAACAAAATTCTTTTTTCTTTTCTTTTTTTTAATTAACGTTTTATTCCATCATATTGACATTTTATTGTGTTTCCTTACATTCCATGCAGCCTAAATACTCTTATAACTTTCTCTTATAATTATTGGTGTTTTTGCTGCTGTTATTATTAATAGATTAATTGCTACTTTCTTTGTGTTTCTTTGCAACCATTTCTTTTCTAGGAACGTTCAAAAGTGCAGAACGGAAAACGTTCATCACGGAATATGTGGGCTGTGCGGCCACCTGGAGTACACGGACAATAATTACAACTCGATCGGATTACTTATCGATTTTTTTTGGTCATTTGCTAAGTAGTATTTAATTTAAGACGTCATAATAAGTCATTATGAGGAATTATGACGAATATCTTACTCATGAAGAACGGCATAATAAATAAGCAAAATTATTCTAGATTTCTGTTCGCCCCAGCCATGGTCTTACGCCATAAAATAACATATTTTCATATATAAAAATTATTATTATTATTTATTTATTTATTTTTGCTGCCAGTTGAATTATGGATGAAGGACAGCAATACTTAAGCATGCGAAATGCAGTTGATGTGATTTCGTAATTAAAATGAAATTAAATGACATAACATAAAATTAGAGATGTTATTTTATGCTATCTTTTCATATTATTGTGTATGTTTTATATGCACAAATGTAAATGGTCAGAAAATATGATTAAAGCAATTATTTTGACCTTTAATCAACTTTGGATATACTCCAAAAGTGAATTTTTATTTTATTTATATATATATATATATTATATATATATATATATATATATTTATTTTTTTATTTATTTTATTTTTATTTATTTTTTTGCTAATGCTTTTTATGTGACTATCTTGATTGTAATGCTTCATTACGTGTTTAAAGTTAATTGTTTAATTCTTGCAACAACAACAACAACAAAAGGTTCAAACTTCAAGAAGATCAGGGACAAGGAAGTGGAGTTTGAGTCTGGATGATTTCTTTAGTAAGATGACAGCTCGTGTGTCTCTTCTACTCGTGGGTGCAGGACTTGCTGCTCTGGCTGCGATATACTGCTATTTCTATTGGAAGAATGAAGCTTGTAATGGAAACTGGATCAGCTTTAATAGAACCGGTAAAAAGAAAACGCTCAGGTGGATTTATTTGATCAGGCTATGGTTTCAGTTTAAATGCAAAACGAAACTCGAACGACTCAAAGTTCATAATTCATAAAGATAAATAATTGTTTATACAATTTTGGCAAAAATGCTGTCAGCGTTTATTATAATGAAAATAAAAATTATAACGTATTACACGTATTCTATAAACATTTATTATAATTATTTAATCAAGTCACTTATGCGTTACTTTTGAGTTAATTTTTTTTTTTTTTTTAATTATCGCTTAATTTTAATTTTTTTCTTATGGTCCGTTTATTACGAGCAGTGCGCAGAGGGGCATTGCCACGTAACTTTGGACTTATGTGTGTATATAATAGAATTGAATTGTAATTTGATGGAGTCTGTTTGAATTGTGTAGGTTTGAGGTCGTTTATGTTTTATGCAAAACGTGAAATTTAATCAAAAATAGTTTATTTGCTTTACACGCTTTGGCCATGTAGAACAGACGTGTATCTTCACATCGGTGCTGCATTTTGAATATAAAACAGAAATAAAGCTAATACACCGTGAGAACCTGTTAAATGGCTAGTTTGCTAAATTCAATTAAAATTCCCAGAATTCCCTGCATTGCATTTCAGATGTTTTTTCTTTGAAATAACTGTTTATTCTTAGTTTTTTCATATCAGTCGTGTTTAGTTAATGTTGGCAAATTAATGTTTATTGCATATTTCAGTTTGACGAATGCATCACGTGACTTTCTGCATTTGGTGTTTATCGGTGCGTTTCAAAGGCACCAAACAGATTTCGGTAATTCAGTAGGTTGGTATATTAACATTAAATCGGTTAATGAAATTACGGTGTTGAACTGCAAACTTAAAACCGCAAAAACCGGTGTTACCGTATTTTTACTGTAGACTTCCAGCAACCACAGCTGCCAGCTTTTCACGTACATTTTACGAAATAGTTTTTACAGTGTGCATGCAATAAATGCATGCATTTGCCCAGTGCATCACGCAAGTATGTATTCATTTATTTAGCACGTGCACTGCGGTATACACATGTGTATAACTTAGTTATATAACTTAGAAACGTAGTTGCTGTAAACCTGTCCTCTCTTCCACAGGACTGAAGCGTGACCTCAAACAGAAGCTCTACGGGCAGCACGTCGCGGCTGAGGTCGTCCTGAAGGCCGTCACGGGCTTCATGAGGAGCCAGAACCCAAAGAAACCGCTGGTTCTGTCTCTCCACGGCTGGACCGGGACCGGGAAGAACTTCGTGAGCCAGCTTATAGCGGAAAATATTTACCAGAAAGGCATGACGAGCAGCTTCGTTCATCTGTTTACGGCGACAGCGCACTTTCCTCACGAGGCCTGCGTTAGCAAATACAAGGCAATGCGTTTTTTACAGTTACTATATGGATCATATGCAAATGCATGAAAATGGCCTGTGTTATGTTCCAACAAAATTAGTAAAATATCGTTTAAGGGATGCACCGCTCTTGAATGTTATATGAATTATATCAATGCACGCCATAGACATCCTCCATCTCTAATAACTCCATTCTCCTCTCTGTTGTTCTGTTTTTTTGCGTTTCTTCGTCCAAGCACAGCAAACTTTGTGGTATCGGGGCAAGTATAGCTTATGTAGCTTATGCTGTATAACTGATGTGCAGCAAAGCAAAAGCAAAGCATGCTGCATCACTGGAACAACCAAGTAAAACATTGCACAAGTTACTAAAGACAGAGTTATTAGAGGAAAGTGTCTAGTGATTACTGAGCCGCTCTAATGGGATGTTAAAAATGCAATGCACAAAACTGAACAAAAGCATGTAAAATACATGCTACAATTGCAAAAATAAATATCTATTCGCTACAAGTCATTACACATATTGTATTGGTTTCTGTGCATAGTTTAAAATAAACGGTAAATTAAAAGTATCGGTGTCGGTCAGTTCTGGATTCTGTGCATCTGTGCATTTTAATATATCCGTCTTTTCTGTACATCTGTGTGTGTTCAGACGCAGCTGCTTGAGTGGATACGAGGGAACGTTTCTATCTGCCCGCGCTCGATGTTCATCTTTGATGAAATGGATAAAATGCATCCCGGGCTGATCGACAGCATAAAGCCTTACCTGGACTTCTACGATAACCTGAACGGAGTGTCCTACAGACAGGCCATCTTCATCTTCCTCAGGTGCACAGGATGAGAGCAAGAAGCTTTCTTTTAGATTGTAGACGTGTGATATTTGAATTTTTGTAACTTTAAGAATTTCAGTTGAAATAATTGTACTTTTAATTCATCTTTGAATCATGGCTGCTGTAAGTGCTGGGCAATATAGCAATGTTTTTAATTGAAATAAAATAATGATAATGATATATTAATATAATAAATATATATTATATATATATATATATATATATATATATATATATATATATATATATATATACGTATATATATATATATATATATATATATATATATATATATATATATATTATATATATATATATATATATATATATATATATATATATATATATATATATATATATATATATATATATATAATAAAAGTGAGAAAAGCACATAAAAAAATAACAAAAAAAAAAAAAAAAAATTAAACAAACCAGTAACTGGAAAAAGACTAATAAAAAAACAAAAGAACACAAGTTACTAAAACTGGAACAGAAGAAAAATACAGAAAACAAAAAGTAAACATTTTAACTGGAAATTAAAGTGTAAATATTAAATCTAATTCAAAATATACAGTTACCAAATAAAATAAAACTAAATATAAATATTTGTAAAAACCAGAAAAAACTATAATAATGATAATAAAAATATTTAAAATAAAAATAATGAAACAATAATTAAACAGCACTGATTGGGCCAGTGATTCTTGGTTATAAAAATACAAACTGTAAAAATAATTATTTTATACAGACATAACAGTATTAAAAATGAATACATAATAGTCTGAATATATATATATATATATATATATATATATATATATATATATATATATATGTATATATATATATATATATATATGTATGTATATATAGACTGATGTTTATAATATGATCCGTTCTGTAAATGTGTTAATTTAATTTCTTTGCAAACCAGCTGTTTTTTGTTTCTACAGCAACGCTGGGGGTGAGAGCATTGCTCAGGTGGCTCTGGATTTCTGGAAGGATGGGAAACCACGACCGGACATCCATCTGAAGGACCTGGAGATGGCCCTGTCGCTGTCTGTTTTCAACAACAAGAACAGTACGTGCCTCGAGCGACCGGTGCATTACTTTATAACGCTTGAAAATCCGTGCGCGCAAGCGTTTATATTTGCACATGCTTCTCTCTTTCCCTGCAGGCGGTCTCTGGCACACTAGCTTAATCGATAAGAATCTGGTGGATTACTTCGTGCCGTTTCTTCCTCTGGAGTACAAGCACGTCGTCCAGTGCGGTCTGGCTGAGATGGTCTCCAAGGGTCGTGCCCCGGATATGGAAGTGGTTGAAACCATGGCCCGTGACCTGAACTACTTCCCTAAAGAGGAGCGCGTCTTCTCCACGCAGGGCTGCAAGGTCATTTCCAGCAGACTGGACTTCTACATTTAAACGAACAAGAGGAAACGGACACTTCCTGCATGCATTCTCCCCAAACGGGCCGGAGGCGTGTTTTCAAGAATGAGTTTATTGCAAAAAACAGATGGCCTTCGACACACACAGTCCCCGTTCACCTTTTTTTTTGGGTGTGTGTCATGAAACAGAATCCTTACCCATTGGCTACGCGCGATATTTTACACTTTTTGTAATAATTTAACTTCTGCTGTGCATTTAAGCAGTTTACAGGAGCTTCAACCGCATTCGACGACTGCATTAACTTAAAAAAAAAAAGAACTTAAGCTTCAAATGGATGGGTTTATTACATAAAAAAAATGCAAAAACACAAAATGGACATATTTATAAACTGGAGGAGTACTTTTAGGAAGGATTTGAAGTGAACTCATTCCTTGCTGTAAGCTTTGTTTTAATTTAAATCATTTAGTGAATACGTTTCTTGTTTTTTTTTCACATATATTTTCTAATATAAAACACAAGATTGCACGTTGCGCTCTTAATCAGCCTACTTTATCAGCTTTTATCGATGCAGCCTATTATATCACTTTGAATATAAATTATATTGCATTATTATATAACTTTGACTCGCAAACGGAGACGGCCTTTCGTGTAAATAATAACCATCTTAACACAGACCAACCAAAAACAAAGGATAGGCTACTTCTAGTAGTTCTCCTTCCTGTTATTTGAGTTCGTAAAAGCAGATAAAACACGAGCCAAGCACTAAAGAAAGAGTAGGTGTCTGTGATAAAGCCTAATAAAATCTGTGCATGTTTTTTTAAAACATGAGAGCAACGCCTGAACAAACAATACAAGTCACCGTATTATAAAAAGCTTTTTTTTTTTACATTAAACAACAAAATAATATCATTTTTAAGTTGACTTCCTTCGTTTCACGATTTTTTTTTTAATTTACGCATTGAACAACAGATACAACATAATACAAAAGACAATACACAAAGAAGAGGGATCAAATAAAATTAGTGAAAAAGAAAAAAAATCAAGGCCTTCAGATCACTCGAAAATTTTAAAGACAGAGCACAGCTTTATGAATGTAAAACTTCAGTAATGAAACGAGTAGATTATATCCAAAAACAGCATTTTCAAAATGCAAATCAAAAAGTACGTTTTGTCGTGCAACAACTGCACAAAAAGTGCAGTTAACGCCGATATCCTTCTTAAATTTACCAGACGCGGACTTTTCGAAGTACGCGACGGGAACGCGTGACGTCATGACGTCGAGCTCGCGCCCGCTCCTCTCTCCGGAAGCCGCCGGTCGTCAACCGTTAAGCGGACGCGCGCGGGTCCGGCTCCCCGGTGTCAGGCGGCGGGATGCGGCTGACGTGCGCGCTGCTGTTGGCGGGCTGCGTGTGCGGGAGTGTGGCGGTGGAGCCGGTCAGCGCGAGCCTCGCCGTCGGTGTGGCCGCGGCTCTCACCGGCTTCCTGGCCCGGTATCAGAACGCGCTCTACTACTTTCACGAATGCTGCCGACCCGAGTGGATCTCGTACAACAACACAGGTCTGCTTTGACTTTACTCGTCGTTGCGGAACGCGTTTACGGTCGTGATGCAGACGTCAACGTTAATTAGCGTTAATTTCATTTACGTTTAGCCTGCTTTATTAAAGGCTCGTGTACTTCATAATAATAATTCATAATCTGTTACGCTTTTACACACAGTACATCATGTATTATAGCGCTAATTCTTGTACTGATACTGTATTGTTTTGTACTGATACTTATGTTCTTTTGTCTTTTTTTATTAGTCCTTTGTCAGTTATTGGTTTGTTCGTTTTTTTCTATTTAGTTTTAATTTATTTCAATTTCAGATTATGTAAATGTATATATATTTTTTCAGTTTCATTTTATTTAACATTTATTTTAATATTCAATTTTTCCTTTTAGTATATATATATATAAATATATATATATATATATATATATATATATATATATATTTTTTTATATATATTTATTTATATATTTTTATATTTATTTATATATATTTATATTTATATATTTTTATATTTATTTATATATATATATTTATATATATATTTATTTATTATTTATATATATTTATTATATATATAAATAATAAATAAATACATATATAAATATGTATATATTAAAATAAATAAATAAATACATATATATAAATATGTATATATATAAATAATAAATAAATACATATATATAAATATATATATGTATTTATTATTTATATGTATTTATTATGTACATATATATATATATATATATATTTATATATATATGTATTTATTTACTATTTTAATAAATACATATATATATATATATATATATATATGTATGTATTATATATATATATATATATATATATATAAATTGTCATTGTTTTGTTTTCTCGTGTAGTGTTGACGTAATAAATATTAATTATTAACCTATATTATAGGCTGTATGACAGTACAGCCAAAAATCATAATTCGGGTAATAATGTCAACGTGTTTTATAACGCAAGCGCTTATTTAATTTTTTTTTAATTTG
>NW_025047793.1:595000-597500 GCF_018831695.1 Puntigrus tetrazona
TATATATATATACACACACACAAATGTGACATACATATATATATATGCATCACATCTGTATTATTGCATTAATATTAATTGGTGCCATAAATGATCCCAAAAGAAAAAAGAACACAAAAAAAATTACATTAATTTTAGAAAAAAAAAAAAATACTTTTTGACTGTGAACATCAGTGTGACTCCAAAATGAGCTCCAGAGGGTTCGTTTGTGATTAATCGCCACGTCATTTAAAAATTCGATACTTTTTTTTAATTTTACTATTATTAATTGCTAACCAATTTAAAAATTGTATTAATTGCTTACCAGCCCATATTATATCTATAAAATCACAATGGCATGAAAAAAAATAGTAAAACAAAAGAAAATATTCATAGATAAAATTATATAATCTGTATTTCATGTGTAATATTTTTTATTCTAATCAACTGTTTTTTAAAAAAAATGTATACATAATTTTTTAAATATAATTCATTTTAATTCCTTGTTTTTATTGTGAATGACTGTTTTACTTCCTTTTATGTCAAGCACTTTAAATAAAATGTGCTAAATAAATAAACCTGCCTTGCCTAAATCATAAACATAACTACGTTAAATTTAAAATGTAGGTTTAAAAAAAGTAAAAATTTCTTAAAATGAGTAACTAAAAACTAGAAAATGCACTGGGTGCATCACCATGGGTCTGATGAAGCGCTCATATTTGGGAGGTTTGCGCGTGAATCCATCTCCCACGAAGCAGACTTTGGTCACCATCCTCTTCCAGGCCTTTTTCTGTCTCTTTCCTGTGCGGATGACCTTCAGAACCTCGGTTTCGCCCTGCGCTCGGACCTTCGGGAGAGGAACCTCCCACTTTCCCTGAAGAGAAAGTAACCAAACGCACACTCAGCATGGGTATGTGCAACGCTTCGACTTCTGTAATTCGTCGCTACCAAACAAGAAAAAGACGGCTGGCACTCGACTGGTAAACATTGTGCTTAAATATCAAAATATTTAAATCAAATAAATATGTCAAATGCGAATTTTGTTTCGCTTGGCTGTAACAAAACCAATATTTACGCTACCGGTAAAAGATTGAAATAATAAAGGTTTTTATTGTTAAGGCTGCATTTATTTGCTCAAAGAAGCAGCAAAAATAGTTAAATATTGTTACAATTTAAAAGAAGTGTTTCCATGTAAACGAATCGCAATCTGTAATTTATTTCTGCGATCAAAGCTGAATTTTCAGCATCGTTGCTCCAGTCTTCAGTGTCACACGACTCCTTCGGAAATCGTTAGCGTCGCCATTCAAAAGACTAAGGTAAGCCGGGTTTGAAACGTTTGATTGGACGCTTACAGCTTTCTCTTTCCTCTTCTGTTTGATCATGTTGGACAGGACTTTGGCGCGTGATTGGCCCTCTCTGTCCAGCAGGTAAGCAGGCACTGCCCCTTCCGGAGTCTTGTCGTCATCCTTCTGTTTGCTCTTCCTCTGCTCGTGCATCTTAATGCTGAACACAAATATAAAAACACGTCAGTTATGTCATTAGTGTGTCGCCACCGAACCGAAGCGGTGCGTAGCGCTCACGTCTTCTTCATCTGGATCTTCTCGGCGTGTCTCTGTTTGTGGTAGAGTTTGGCTTTGAGGCCGATCATCTTCCTGGCTTTGTGCGATCTCTCGTGCGCCTCGCGGCTCTCCTTCTTCCTCTTCTTCTCGTGGTGGTCCAGACGGTAGCCATGACGCTTGCGGTGCAACTCGATGTGCTCGTTCTGAGGCTGTACACGGACACAGGATCAATTTAAAATGAGCTCAACCACAATTTGAAACATTATTACACACACACACATATATATATATATATATATATATATATATATATATATATATATATATATATATATATATATATATATATATATATCCTTATTTGCCATGCAAATGTGACTCACTAGGGTTTCTAATAACAACACTGTAAGAAAAACCAATATTCACAGAAATGTTTCTTGCATTCTTGAGAGGTATTATATATTATAGGGCATTATAAAACAGGTTGCGTTATTATAGTAAAAAAAAAAATAAAATAAAATATACACAAACCTATTTTATTTTACATTTATTTTACATTTCTCTTCTTTATTTGGTTTAACCAGATATATGATAAATAACTATATAAAAAAATTATATATATATATATATATTTTTTAATATATATATATATATATATATATATATATATATATATATATATATAATAGATATCTACATGAACATGTATACAGATTACATGCACATATATATATATATATATTACATATATATATAAATATATATATATATATAATATATTATATATTTAGGTAATATTAAATATTATAGATACAATATAAATGCATATATAATATACTAATTTTACACACACAATATTATCATATTTATTTATATAAAGAAGGGATGTGATATGTTTCTATTTTTCATAAGAAACACCACAGACTGAGTTTTCCTCAGGAGGAATATAAACAGACACGGCC
>NW_025047793.1:607500-612500 GCF_018831695.1 Puntigrus tetrazona
TCTTGTGCTCGGGCAGATGGTCGATTTCAAATAACGAAATGAAAGAAATAACATTCTCTGAAGATTTAGACATTATGGGGCGATGAGCGAGAGCATTATCGAGCAGGAAACGTACTACTTGGGATGTTCACGGCGAAAAAATATCATTCAAACACTATGGGTTGTTCTCATGCTGGTGGATTTCAGACACTTGATGATTAGAGGCGACGTGAGCAGCACTTAGCAAAACGCCTTCGACGTTAAGGAACGCTTATACACGCTTCAAGATGGCTTCTTCGTCAGATCCGGAGACGTGTAGCATTGCATCGCTCGCTCGCTCGCCAACAAATGCATTGCAGTGAATGGGTGCCGTCGGAAGGAGCGACCAAACGGCTGATTAAAAACCACAAATGATCACAATAAAACCACAATAGTCCACATCTTGTGAAGCCAAAAGCTGCTATCTATCATTAAGGTGTTTTATATGAAAATCTCGAAACACTTTTTTCCGATAAAGCATCATCTTGTCATTAAAGAAGACGCCAGAGATCACCGTTTACGAGCCGAAAAAATCACGCAGGTAGATTTTGGCGTGAGTGGATATTACAGACTCACGCTTGAGCTAGAAGCACTTGTTTCAATAATAAAAAAACGGATTAGTTTCTTTCGGCGTGGATTATTACGGTGATTGGCAGCCGTTTGGACTCTCTTTCTGACGGCACCCATCCACATCCGACGGCCCGAGCCGCTTCTCGAACAGCGTCACTCATCAGGCGTTATTTATGGGCTTCGCCCAAATCAAAAGCAACGCATTCGAAGCAGCGCACGGGTTAACCAGACCACCACTAACCGGTTACCGACGACGACTCGAGCTCTCCAATCAGAGCACAGCGGCGTCCAATGGGAGCGGAGTATTTACAACAGTCACGTGAAATGCTGGCGAGCGTGATCTAGAGAGGCGTGTTATACACTAACAGCTGTAGCCGGAGAGATTCAAGTTGTACAACTGATCGATGACGTCACTACTTGGTAAAAACGGCATAATAAATTGAAAGGCCTCTACACGTCATAAACAGAGACACCGTACCGGAGGAATCACGCTTGGTGATTTTTGGTGTTGATTATGAATCATAGTACTAGTATTTTAGTAGTACTAGTAGTAGTATTTTGTTTCGTTCTTGGGTTACAAGATATATCCGGGTCAGCTCGTAATGAAAAGAAATGAAGGTATTATTTTTTTTTTACAACACACCTATTTTAGGTCCAGTAGATGTCTTTCATTTTCATGACATGTTTAGTCGTTTTGGCAAATAAATGATATTAAATTAATACATTTTAATCGTTTTTTTCTTTTTATATTTTCAGTTTTTGTTTTAATTTCAGTTTAAGTTTGAATCATTTTGTGGTGTTTTATTAGCATTTTTAATATTTGTATTTCATTTATTTTAATCACATATTTTTTAAAATAATACTTTAATATTTTTATTTTTATATTTTCAGTTTTTGTCTTAATTTCAGTTTACGTTTTGATAATTTTGTGTTGTTTTATTAGCATTTTTAATATTTGTATTTTATTTTAATCGCGTATTTTTTTAAATAATACTTCAATAGTTTTTTTATTTTTATATTTTCAGTTTTTGTCTTAATTTCAGTTTACGTTTGAATCATTTTGTGGTGTGTTTTATTAGCATTTTTAATATTTAATTCATTTTAATCGTGTATTTTTTTATTTAGCGTTAAAAATTGCTACGTGAACTAAAATTTATTTGCCAAAGCAACATTTAAAAATCTTAAGTTTTAAGATTTTATTTCGGCTTCATTTCAAACAATTTAAATGATTTGCAATATAGTTACCAAGACCGTACCCTGTATAATAATACAGTAATAATAATCACGATATGCTGACTTTATTTCAAATAAGCATATATTGCATTTAGTGCATCAAATAATTTAAATTAATTGTGATTTAAGTAATAAAAGCTGGCTCTGATATGCATTTAAATGCTTTAAAACACATTCATTTATCATTTTTAATTGATTCTAATTTTGTGATGAAAAACGACCCGGACACGTTCTCGTAATAGATGATCCAGTGAACCATATTAAATAGAGTTATAGAATATTCTTCAACTTTCATAGATTTCATTCATAAAGGTATAAAGGCATAAATAAGTCTCTGATCCAACACCTTCCCTAAAAGTACAGAAAATGTGTTATTTACCTGAAAATGGTGCGATTTAAAGTATTTTCTCGTTTAGGGCATTTTTAAAACCATATAAACTTGTAAAAATATTTTTTTTTTTTTGCGGAACGACAATTTTTTTTACACAGTTCTTATTTACACCATAAAACGCTCTCTTAATCTCTTAATCTCGTGAAGTTGTTCGTTTCACGCGATCTAAATCAATCTCCCGTTTGGCAACTGACATAAAGGCTTTCTCTTCCGTTCTCCATCCGATAGGCCGGAAGAAAAACTGTGAGGGAAGGCTTGGGAAAACGTCACGGCAGTAGTGTGTCACGCTTGAGACCGAAACAAGTTCAGACGTCGAGGAAAACTAAGGTTGTCCACCCGTGGCTCGTTCCATTTCGGCTCGGTCGCTAATCCAGATGCCTTTCCGAGCAGGCGATTTGAAACGGCAGCCATTTTGGATCAGAAGGTCACGCGGAGGTGCGGAGAGCCGCCATCTTGGCTCTGGTGTTTCCTCACCACGTCGGGTGGCTGTAGCTGATGTTGTACTGCTTGGCCCAGCGAGCAAACACTTGTTTCTCGGTGATGAAGCGGTGGTGAGATCCGCGGCGCCCCCTCTCGTTCTGGAGGTACGTCACGCACTCGTCCGGACCTCGGGGCTTGTAATAGTGATAGGGCATGCGTTTGGGCTGAGGATGCTTCCTGTACGAAACGCAATTCAGGAAACTACATTTCACGGATGTATTCCATTAGTGCATTCTTACACTAAAATAATGAAAAATACTTCTTTTATGATGACATGATGAAATGCGTCATCTTACCCACAGTGGTTTGGTGGCACCATCCCATAAACCTTTATGTTGTCGCACATCTCTATGGCGATGACCATGGTGAACCAGCCCGTGCTCAACCAGGACTGAGACTTTTTCCTGCGAAAACGACAACAAACACTGAAAAATACAGCAATTGCAATGTTCAAATAATCCAATTTAGGGATGATTTAAATGTTAAAATATTACTGCATATTTCATTGCGATTATTTTAGACTTATTATAGTATAAAATAATAATTATTTTAACTGTTGCGATCAGTTATATTTCATTTTAAATTTAAGCTAATTTCTCAAAATGTAGTTTTTATTTCTATTGTATATAAGAATACAATATATATATAAAAAAAAAAGAAAAGTTGATACTAGGTGTTAAATCAATATAGGTATTTATTAAAAAATAAATGAAAATTATATATATATATATATATATATATATATATATATATATATATATATATAATTTTTATTTATTTTTAATAAATTTATTTTAATACACATTTTACAATCAATATATATTTAACCATGCTGTAGTAGGTTTTATTATTAAATAATCTAATTATTAAAAATACAATTAAAAGCAAAACACAATAATAATAAATAAGTAAAATGCATAAATTCAATATAAAAAAAAAGCTTCAAACTAATAAAAATGTAAAACAGAACCGTAACAGAATTCAAAATCTAAACATTTAACAGAGAATTTCGAAATAAAAATCTTTAAATATTAGCAAACAAGTTCTGTTTCTGACAGACGCAATAAAATAAAAAAAGTCAGTGTTTTGTTGCAATTGTAAAAAGACCGTTTCGACTGTTTTGTAATTAGGCACTACTTTTTGTATTCTTTGCATTAGAAGAAATATGAGGGGATGCATTCAGATGGATATTATAGTGACAATCAAAACGACATTAAAAACACACGTCAAATGAAAGCAGCCGAAAGGAAGTCTCACCTGTCCCGTCCGGTCTCTTTCTGAAACAGCGTGTCGAACCTCTGCATCTTGCCGGGCGAGATGAAGAAGAAGGACAGGTTGGTGTAGGTCATGCTGACTCTCTGGATGAGCCGGTACAGCGTGCCCTTGGCGTCGCGGCCGATCTTCGTCGCCGGGCCCCAGAATATGACGGCCGGGTTCTCCGAGCGGTTCAGGAACTCGGCGGGTTTGCGGACCACGCGGAAAACGCTGGAGTGAGCCACGACGCGCACGCTGGTCCGGTTCCCCACGTCGGACTCGTAGCCGGAGGTCGGAGCGTCGTTCATGCGGATGATGCACTCGGTGCGGTCGATCTCGTCCCCGGCGCGAGTCCCCAACACGTGACTGGAGCTGGTCACTAGCGCACACTGACGGCAGTGAAGGGTCATGCTCTGAAACAGGGACTTACATGAGCGCCTTTTTCCACACAGCAAACAGCATATATTTATTACATATTACTTTATTATTTAACAATCTAATTGTTTTATTACTATATAATGATTATGATTGATTACATGACTAATTAGCTTTGATTACTTCATCCAGAATTTAATGCACATTTAATATACATATTTAATCCATCATTTTTTAAAATGACATACACAAAAATAGTTAAAATATATGTAAAATATATTTACATATTTAATTAAATTTTATAATTATTTTACATTTATTATTATTATTATTATTTTATTTCATTGTTTTTAATTTATTATATATTTAATTTTTAAATATCTCATACATTTTCTTTGGACAATTTTTTTAAATATATATATACATTTTTCATTCATTTTCAAAGTAGACATGTATATTATAGTCCTGTCAAATAATTAATATCCAAAATGATATATTTTTTTACAGAATATATGTGTATGGTCTTTGTATATATTTATTATGTGTATACAAATATACACATGACCAGTATATATTTAGAAAAGATTTACATGTATATATATATATATATATATATATATATATATATATATATATATATATATATATATATATATATATATACACACACACACACACA
>NW_025047793.1:617500-635000 GCF_018831695.1 Puntigrus tetrazona
TCATAAATTAAATATTCCCTTATATGAATCATAAATATTCAACTGTAAACATAAATGTGTAGATCTATAAATTGTTATTTATATATATTGATTATATATATAAAAACACACACAAAATTACAATAAAATTTATATTAATGTCGAAATTTGAATCTATTGATTATTATATAATATACTGTGCAATACAAGTGTGAAGTTCTACAGACCAAGAGAGGAGTGCATGACATGCAGCTCTATGTGTAATGTCATACCCGTAGTTATTATTAAGACTGAACTTTATCGTTTTTTCTCAACCGACTGAACCCAAACAACCGAACTCACCTGCAGTAAGAGCCGTCAATCATTCCATAAACCAGAATACTGTCACACACCTCCAGAGCCAAAATCATTGTAAAAAACCCTGTACTGAGAAACGCTCCCGATTTCATCCTGCGAGAGATAAAGCCATCCATTTACTCCATTTTCACACAATACAAAACGAGAGCCTAGAGCAAGACTCACCTGTTCTTGCCCGTCTCGTTTTGAAAGACGCCGTCGCAGTACTGGACCTTCTCTCTGGTGACGGCGTAGATGTGCGCCTGCGGATACTTCTTGGCCAGAGTCACTAGCGCGTTGAAGATCTTCCCCTTTCCGTCCTTCCTCATGTTTTTCTCGGGGCCCCAGATGACGTACGTAGTGTCCGCTTCTCGGCCGAAGAAGTAGCCCTGCCGCTTTATCAGGTGCGGCACGCTGGTGTGAGACACCACCCGCAGACTGGTCCTGTTCCCCACATCGGCCTCGTAGCCGGCGGTGGGCGCCGCGTTCATCCGGATCACACAGTCCCGTCCGTCGATCTCCTGACCCCGTCCGCCGCCCAGCATCTGCCCGGAGCTGGACACCACGGCGCAGCGGCCGCAGCGGAAGTCCAGGAACTGAAACACGACAAACGGATCCAATAACTGCTTTACATGCATGTTCAAAATGGTCATTTTTCACAAAATAAAATACAATTTTGTTGCCGCAAAAATCAAGATATATCTGGTTAAGAGGTGAAGCTCTGAAACGTTTGACCTTTCTCCCTAACCCTAACCACATCTCAGACCTCAAGTGCATAAAATATTAAGCCTTTTTAGATAGCTTTTTCAAGTAAGGAATAAAGAAAATAAATGACTTTATTTTACAGACCTGTTCCTCATGTACACACTGTGTAGTAATTACAATAACTACTTAATAACCCTAGTACCACATAGTTCCCTTATATTGCAAGTGCTTTCTAGGGTACGTGTGCGTACTGTGAAACAAAGTGTCCACGAAAAAACACTTTCTCACTGGATGCAATCGAATCTCATAGATGACCTACTTTAATCTCAGGAAATGCACGATGTGCGCAAAAAATGAGTGCATTTTAAAGGAATAGTTGAAAATTAAAACCCTGAGGCGGACGGAATTCTACATTTCTCTACAATAAGTCCTCTGCAGTGAATGGGTGCCGTCAGAATGAGAGTCCAAACACAAGCAAAAAGCTGCACGTTTGTCAGAAGCTCAGATAGAGCCGTCTTCTTTTCACAGGACATTAACTGATGGACCGGAATGGCGTGGATGGTTGTGATGCACGACGGCAATCTTTCGCTGCAAACTAATTTTTCCATTTAATCTTTCACTTTTATTCTAACTGTTCGGTTAAGACTCGCACGAAGGGACTTCGCACTCACATACGGAGCGGAGCGAGTGTTGGGATGGACCCTCACGTAACCCCGCAGGCCCGTTTTCACGGCGGGACCGGACCTCATCACGTGACTGTACCATAGCAGCAGGCAGACAGAGAGGAGGAGGAGGCAGATCCAGTGAAACCTCTGAGGGATGAAGAGCAGGGAGAGGTTCAGACGGAGTCAGCGGTTTTTAACACGTTTACGGTCATGCTTTGAAAGACGTGTACCAGGGATTTCATGTCCTGTTGAGGGTGAAGCTCCAACCCAGGCGCTCAACTGGGGAGGAAAGCCTCATTTTCCTGAAAAAAATATGAAAAGTCGAGTTACTTCACTCTGTAAACAAACAAAAGTGAACAGTGTGTGTGCATATATACATACATTATATATATATATATATATATATATATATATATATATATATATATATATATATATATATATATATATTACACACTACAGTGTGACTACAGTGTCACTTTTGGCTACAGTAAAAAAACTTTTATCGCAGCGGAACGACAATAAACACATCACGAGATTAGTACACAACCCATTACGTAATGATTTTATGTGCTTTAACTGTTATCGTATTATATTAGTATATGGATAGCAGGAAGACAACAGATAACAACATAATTAGCTGTAAGATTAGCCTTCTTACATTTTCCTTGACACGCTGATATTTACGTTCCGACAGGAAAACCCCGCTGTGACTTTAGTTCCGCCTCTGTGTGACGCTGGAGGAGTAATAATAATAATAATAATAATAATAATAATAATAATAATAATAATAATAATAATAATAATAATAATAATAATAATAATACAATTACTTAAATTGTATTTCACTTTGAAAATATTATACTGAGAAAAACATTTATTACGTATTTAATTATTTAAACGAGATACAAACGTCAATGCTCTAATTAAAGCGTCACAGATTTTATCTTAATAAAACAAGTCAAAATAAATAATTAGAATACTTTACCACGGTCATATTTAGATTTTGATGGCTGTTTTAGTATAGTTACTACTGGAAAATTAACGAGTGCAGTGATGACTGCCAATGTAATGTTATTTAAATCTTCAAAAAATTAATAATAACATTATTATTATATATTTATTATTATATATAATAATAAATCGCTGATTATATTCGGTGTACTCAGTCTGTTTATGGTGAAGCAAGAGTCGCGACGCGACTGTTGATGTCATGGATAACGACAGCGCTGCGTCTTTCCCTCCTCTTCTCTGATTGGTTACCGCCGAACCATCTAAAGCTCCTATAGGTTCCCCACTGCGGCTCCTCGCTCAGCCCCGCCCACCAGGAAATCACAGGTTAGTGTGTGCAATGCGGAATGAAAACGTCCTTCTAAACCAGGAGAAAGTGAGTGCGAGCTGCTTTTCGCTCTCATCGTTAAAGTCGCGTTTAATGCAGCCACGACGCGTCTGAATTTAGCTCCGGCTTTGTGCGTATACGAATGTATATATGACTGAAAAGCGCCTTGAAAGAGCCTGGTGTTTGTGTGTGTTTTGAGCTAAGCTAACGTGCTGCTGGTGTCTAAGGACATGGATTCATAGAGGGGCGGTGTGTTGCTCAGGGAGTATAAAATAACTAAATCAACAGATAATAATGCTTTAAAATGAACAGATTCTGCTTATTTGCAATCTATGTGCTTCTGTGCCCGCCAGTGGCTTCTGATATTCATTTATGATGTTGTTGCAGGAGTCAGTAAACACTTTTTCCTCAGTACCAGCTGATGGTTATTATTTATGCAATTATGTCTTAAACTGATTTTCAGCATGATTGAAGCATGAGAGATGAAGGGGTGTGTGTGATCTTAAAGCTTTAATTGATGTGTTTGTCTTCCTTCTGATCACCTGAGATCTGATTATAGTTTTACAGCAGATGTAAATGGCATAATATGAGGTGCCTAGCTAAATGCCTTCTCTAAATTGCCTATATTTATTTAATGTTTTGCACATCACCAAAGTGTCTAATCGGAAGCACTGGAACAATATGAACTGTATTGTCATTGTCTCCAAGGCAGCAACAATGAGGGTCTGGTCAGCGCTGCGGCGTGGAATTGAAAAGCTGTGTTTGTGGATGAGTCCCGCTGATCTGCAGAACTGAACGGAAGTCCTGCTCCGGCTGTCCCCGGGATCTGATGTGAGAGCGTCTGCAGGAGCGAGGGGGCGGAGCTGAGATGTCAATCAGAAGCGCCGAGGGCGTGTCCATCATGCAGGCCTTAGCCATGACCGTGGCTGAGATACCTGTGTTCCTGTACTCCACCTTTGGACAGGTACGCAAACGCACCTCTGCGGTCGCACGCCTCGCAAACAAGCTCTCGTAGTGCTCTGCGCGTATATGCACATGCATGTAGCAAGTAATAATCTGACAATTAAAAATATTCAGTGGAAAAAAAAATGTATATGTGAGTGTATGTATATATATATATATATATATATATATATATATATATATATATATATATATATATATATATGTATGTGTATATATATATTATGTGTATGTATATATATATATATATATATTATTATTATGTGTATATGTATATGTATATTAATAAAAAAATAAATTAATTAAAAATGCAAAGTGAAATCAGCTAATAAATGTTTCTGGTTTTCTTTTCACTTTTTCCTCTATTTTCTTGTTCCTCATCTGTGTTTTCAGTCTATCTTCTCTCAGCTGAAGTTGAGCCCTAGTCTAAAGAAGGTGCTGTTCGCCACGGCTCTGGGCAGCGTCGCTCTGGCTCTGACCGCTCATCAGTTAAAGAGACGGGGCAGAAAGAGGAAACAGGCAGTCAGTAAAGAAGCACAGAAACCTGTGGGCATCCCAGAACAGCTGCTCCGAACCAGTCGGCCGGCCTCACTCAAGAGAGGTCAGAGATCCACTTCAATTCATTACTATATATATGTGTATATGTGTATGTTTGTATATGTATATGTATATATATGTGTATGTATATATATATGTATGTATATATGTATATATATATGTGTATATATGTATATTCAGTATTGTATATTCAGTGCTTTGATGCAACCTGTGTTGTTAAAAGCGCTATATAAATAAAAATGATTGAAAAATGATTGATATATATGTATGTATATATAAAAATGATATATATATAATATATATGATATATATATATATATATATGTATGTATATGTATGTATATGTATATATGTATATGTATAATTTATGTCCATAAAGTTATATTTTAAGATTAAATATTACAAGTAAAAAATTCTAATTTCAGAAACATAAAGTGGTACAAAATAATAATGTTAGTCAAGGTTTCTCGAAACAGTTGTAAATTAGTTTTTGTGATCATTATGATGAAATGATTCATGCAACTTTAAGTGAATTTGAGAGTAATTAATTTTGTAAACTAATAGAATTTTTTTTAAAGATTGTAATGCATAATCTCATAATATAATATAAATTTATAAATATAAAGCTATAAAAAAATTATAGTTTTAGTTAAGGCTTCTTGCAACAAAAACGAAAAAAAATAAATTAGTTTTTGTGAACATTTTTATGAAATTAATAAGCATATTTTAGAGTTTTGTAATTAAATTGTTTGTCCATAATATTATAGTGCTGTAAACTATTGCAATATTAAAATAATATTTTATAAATGTGAAATAAACGTCTATGCATTTAATATCTATTTAAAGAGATATTAATTTTACATGACTTTTTTGAAAATCTGTCTATAATTGTTATGATTGATCAACTTTTATTATTTATTTATCTATCTATTTTTGGGTTTGTGTGTCCAGGTCTGGTTCCAGGGCGTCAGATGATCAGTCCCAGCACCCGTAGTAATGACACTCTGAGCGGCGTTTCGTCTCTCGCACAGAGCAAACACTCGAGCTCTTCACACAGTATCGCCTCTGTGCGTCAGTCACACACACACACACACACACACACACACACACGCTTTTATGTCAACAAACACCTATGAAAGGGCCTAACCAGACATTTTTAACCGTTGTGTTTTGGATCTGCCTCAGATGCGAGTTCCCTCCTCTCCCAACCAATCAGTGAACACCGGGACGCCGTGGGAGGCGGAGCCAGTGGCAGAGGAGCCTGGAGTTGGAGAGGATGCCAATGCTGAGAACCTCTATCTCATGGGTAATGTAGTTTATTATAGTGATCTGTTGTGTGTGTGTGTGTGTGTGTGTGTTTGTGTGTGTGTGTGTGTGTGTGTGTGTGTGTGTTACACTATCAGTCAAAGGTTTGGGGTACTAAAAAATGTTATTTTTATTCAGCAAGAATGCATTAAATTCATCAAAAGTGAACATTAAAGACAATAATTATAATGTTTGGTTTTTTTAACTTGCATAAATGCTGTTCTTTTGAACTTTGGTTTTCAAAAAATTTGTTTTTTTTTTAACATTGCTGATAATCATAAGAAGGATTTCTGAGGGATCGTGTGACACTAAAGACTGGGTTAATGATGCTGAAAATGAAGCTTTGATCAGTAAAGGAATACATTTAATTGTTACAATAAAGTTTTTTTTGTTTTGTTTTTTTGCATTGAATGAAGCCTTGGTGAAAAATTATAAATAAAAATGTATGTATAATATAAATGTATGTATAATGTAAATATAAATGTAAAAGTAATTTGTAAATGCATAAATACATACTGTTCTAATTTCAGTAAGAAATTTTTTATAGAGTTTTATAATTCTGTAATGCTTACCAAGGCTTCATTTTTATTTAATAAAAATACTAATATATAATAATAATAATAATAATAATAATAATATTATTATTATTATTATTATTATTATTATTATTTAATTTTTGCAATAAATTACAATTACATTTACATTTTTAAATTCTAATAATAAAAAAGAAATAATAAAATAAAAGAGCATCACAAGCATATTTAAAATTAATTTAGCAGATACAGAATTCTTTGGGCTTTACGATTATTTTTAAGACTTTATAGATTGTAAATTAGCTTTAAATGCTGTTTTAGGGTTGTAAGTCACTGAGGTTGGTTTCTTTGGTCTCTTTCAGGGATGGAGCTGTTTGAGGAAGCCCTGCGCAAGTGGGAGCTGGCTTTGAACATCAGACACAGATCTCACTCCCGAGCGTCTGGGTCAAACAGTCTCGCCCTACAAGGATCAGAACTCGTGGAGCACCATTCGGTAAATATCTCACGTTTATAAGCATCCGAAGAAGGCGGGAGCCGCTAAATGTGACCCTGGATCACAAAAGCAGTCATAAGTAGCACAGGTATATTTATAGCAATAGCCAAAAATACATTGCATCAGTTGAAATGGATTTTTCTTTTATGACAAAAATCGTTAAGATGTTAAATAACAATCACAAGATATTTTGTGCATGAACTTAATTATTAATTATTAATATGCATTGCTGAAAGCTTTATTTGGACAGCTTTGAAGGTAATTTTTTTTATTTATAGGATGTAGAAATCTCAGTAAAAAAAATGCACCATTGTGACTGGTTTTGTGGTCCAGGGCTCACATGTAAAAAGGCATCATTTTGATTTTTCAGCCTCAGTTCGCGGAGAAGCTCGAAACTCTGCTGCACCGAGCCTATCATCTACAGGAAGACTTCGGCAGCACCATACCCCCCGACAGCCTCCTCGCCGACCTGGGTAACACACACACACACACACACACACACACACCTGCAGACGTCACCTGACTGTTTTCAGCGTCATAAACCAAGCCTTCTGTGCGCAGAGAGTGAAGCCACCCTGATCCTGCCCACGCTCGGGAGTTCACTTCCCGTACAAGACGACGATGCCACGACCGTCACGTCAGACGACTCCTTTTTCTCTGCTGCTGAGGTGAGGACACACACACACACACACGCACGCACGCTCTTAAGGGTGTCGTGCATGATGTCACTTCCCTCTTGGTTTCTGTAGCTGTTTGAGGCGTTCTCTCTAGAGGACACGTATCACCCGCTGAAGCCGGCGGCTCTGTATGAAGAAGCGCTCGGTTTGGTGAAGGATGGAAGCGTGGCCTGCAGATCACTGAGGTACTGACGCCTTGAACCCTGAACCCTAAACCCTGCACGCTGTCACTCTACATAAATGCCACACGTTGCATACTGACACCTCGTAACCTGCACGCTGATTCTCTGAATGAATGATAAACGCTGCATACTGACAGCTCTAAATAAATGATGCACATTGCATACTGATACTAATGCCACTTTTGTAGTATTTCATTGTATTAACATGCATAATTTCATATTGTAAGAGTTGCAAGTTTATGTTAGTTATAGTACAGTTCCACTGTAAAATGCACTTTTATTAATATATTATTTATCTTAAACACTGTGAAATATTGCTATAGCAGTTTCTCAGATTTTCTTTAACATTTTAATTGAGCAGTAGTTGGAGTAATTTTATTATTATTATTATTATAGTTTCTTTATAGTTTATTATTTTTATTTGATAGGAATGTTTATTAATTCAATTAATTTGTAATTATTAAATGACATTGAAATGGAAAATGTAAAGAGATTTAATCGTATCCATATTTATAGCGTTCATACATGTTTATACTGTTAATAAATTATTAAATTGTTTATAGGAGCCTGAATATCCTAAACCCTTTACTCCAGTCCATTAGCAGTGACTTTAAAACGAGACAGGACCCCGTGTACTAAAGCACATACAGTGCAGATGTTCTCCTCACACACAGTCCTCAGGGACTGGAGGCTTTCTGTTGCAGCTCAGGGAGCGAGGACTGATGGGAAAACACACTCTGTGTCGTGTTTGTGCCTCTGTTACAGAACAGAGCTTCTGGAGTGCTACAGCGATCAGGACTTCCTCGCCAAGCTGCACTGCGTTCGTCAGGCCTTCCAGGTCAGCACACTCTCACACACGATTACACACTCACACACACACACACTCACACAGAGAGAGACAGACACACACACACACACACAGGCAGACACAGGTCACACACACTCTCACACACGATTACACACTCACACACAGAGACACTCACACACACACACTCACACACGATCACACACACACACACACACACACAGACAGAGAGAGGCACACACACACACAGACAGACAGAGAGACACACACACACAGACAGACACACACACACACACACACACAGAGAGACACACACACAGACAGAGACACACACACAGACAGACAGAGACACACACACACACACACACACACACACACAGAGAGACACACACACACACACACACACAGAGAGAGACACACACACACAGAGAGAGACACACACACAGAGAGAGAGACACACACACAGAGAGAGACACACACAGACACAGAGAGACACACACGAGAGAGAGAGAGACAGAGACACACACACACTCACAGAGACACACACACACTCACAGAGACACACACACACTCACAGAGACACAAACACACTCACAGAGACACAAACACACACACACACTCTCACACACACACACACTGCACACAGACACTCGCACACACACACACACACAGACAGAGAGAGGCACACACACACAGACAGACAGAGAGAGACACACACACACAGACAGAGACACACAGACACACACACACACACACACACACACAGAGAGAGAGACACACTCACAGAGACAGACACACACACACACACTCTCACAGAGACACACACACAGAACTGTTGGTGAGATCCGTGTGTGTGTGTGTGTGTGTGTGTGTGTGTGTGTGTGTGTAGGTGCTGCTGCTGGATGAAACACACAGGATGTTCTTCATGGATACAGGGAAGCAGATGATACTGGGACTCCTGGCCAAAGCCAACAAGGTGCTTCAAAAATGAATGGAATAATTAAAACGTGTTGGTTTTTGAAAGAAATTTCCTCTGCTCGCCTCTGGTACAAACAATACTGTGAAATATTTTGATTAATGTCTGACATTTTTTCATAATATTATACGTGCATTAAAACACTGCACAACGTAAATAGAAACAGTCAATTCTGAAATAATAAGAGTCGTTTAATTTGGATTTATTTTGTGTGTTTTTGTGTGTGTGTGTTTTTGTGTGTATGTTTTTGTGTGTGTGTGCGTTTTTGTGTGCGTGTGTACGTCTGTGTTTTTGTGCGTGCGTGTGTGTGTGTGTGTGTGTAGAGTCCGAAAGCGTTTCTGGAGAGTTATGAAGACATGCTGCAGTACACACAGAGAGAAGAGACGTGGCCCGTCACCAAGATGGAGCTGGAAGGTCGAGGGGTTCGTCCTGTTTATCTGTTCATTCCTTCCTTTACCGTCCATTTCCACCGACTGCATGATGTTCTGTGTTGACGCCTGGCGGCAAGCTCCCGTTCTCGACCGGTTCTACTGTTGTTATTGTCAGCTAAAACTTACTTTAAATATTACATTAAATGAAAGATGTCAAGTTTGAAATGGAATAAGTGCAGAAATGTAAATAAATGTGATAAAAATGTTTGCTCTTGACTCCCTGACCCTCTGTTTGGTCTAATAGAGGTTTGACCTTTGCCCTTTGCCGTAGGTGGTCTGTATGAACTTCTTCGACATTGTGCTGGACTTCATCCTCATGGATGCGTTTGAAGATCTGGAAAGTCCTCCGTCTTCAGTGGTCGCGGTTCTGAGGAACCGATGGCTCTCGGACAGTTTTAAAGAGACGGTACGCAAATATTGTTAAAAGATTTTTTTTTAAGGGGCGCTTTAAATCTGTCTTTGTATTTCTTATCTGTTTCTGTGTCTCTCTCTTCTTAAACAAGGCACTGGCCACGGCCTGCTGGTCTGTGCTAAAAGCCAAAAGGAGATTGTTAATGGTGAGCCACGGAAGCTAAACGTTGCGTCGTATCTGTAAACCCACGTCAGATGCGTGCGTCTAATCTTGTGTTTACTGCTCAGGTCCCTGATGGGTTTATCGCCCATTTCTATGCCATCTCGGAGCACGTGAGTCCGGTTCTGGCGTTTGGGTTTCTGGGCCCCCGACAGCACCTCAGTGAGGTGTGCACCATATTCAAGGTGAGATGTTCCCAGAGTTCACGGTAATCGGGATCAGCAAATAATCTGATCTCTGGAACCCTGGCGCTGGATGCTTTCTGAGGAACCTAAAACGGTTTTTAAATTCACACAAGTATGAATCGAGGCCTGAAGAGGTGTGCATTTGGAGCATGCAATAAATAAACCTCCTTTCCTAGCTTGTAATATTCTGAACAACTTTATTCCGAGCTCTTCCTGTGTTTTAATGTTTATTCACTTTCCGTCGTTTCGGATAAATCACCTGCATAAATGTAAACGTTGAATTGCAGAAAAATGTTTTAAATAATGTTATATAATTATTTAGCCGTCTTTAATTCAAGATACTTTGATTTAACACAAAAGGAAAATATGAACAGATATTAATCTTATTTTTTTTTCTAGTTTTAATCGTAAACCCAGTTCATTATGATGCGTTTCTCATAAAAGCATTATATATTGAATCTTAAGATGTTTGCATTGGAAAACAAGGCAGAAATACAGATGTAGCTTTAAATTCGCTTCACTTGTTTGCAAACAAATGCATCATGTATTGGTTTTAAATGCTAAAACAGTTAAAAATGTTAAGGTTTTCAGTGTTTTTTAAAAGACAAAGACTGCATTTATTTGATCACAAATACAGTACAAAGAGTAATATTACAATTTAAAATAAGTTTTCTGTTTCTTCATGATCTTTCAGAAACCGTTCTAATACGCCGACTTGCTGCTTATTATCATTATTGCTCCATATTTAATTTTTTCTGTACATCTGAATCTTATCTGAGCAGTGGTTATCAGATTCAAAACCCTCCAGAATCGATATGACGCTCTCCTTTTGATCTCCACAGCAACAGATTGTTCAGTATCTGAAGGACATGTTTGACCACGATAAGGTGCGTTTCACGTCCGTCCCGTCTCTGGCTGAAGACCTCCTCAGCCTGTCCCACAGACGGGCGGACATCCTGGTGGGTTACCTGGGCATTGACAGTCTACCTGAGACCAACGGAGCGTTACCCAAGAGCCCCGGCGGCGGACCTAATCTAGGACAATAGATACACGCCCTCATTAGCTATTCGTCATCGTCGACCAATCAGCGTGGCTATAAAGAGCATTCGTTTAAAGATCGATTATGTAGACAGATAAACCACTACTGACTCAACTTTTTTTTTTGTTCGAGGCCTTTTCTTGACCCGCTTCAGCAAATTTGCCACCAAAAATCCATTGCTGCTATTTAGAGACCTTTGCAGACGCTGTCTGAAGAACTCCTCTCGACCTACGGGAGCTTTCTTTTTAGCCAAACCTACAGCCTGGTTTTGAGCCGCAGCTCTTCTCGATCGTCCCACGCTGGTTTTTGTTCGTTTTACGGGAGCGTTCGTGCGCGTGCCAATGGCCGAGTCGAGTCTTGGGTAGCACTGAACGCTGATGTAGTGATGTAGCGCGAGTCTCTCGGCGCGTTTTGGCGGTTTGAGGGCGTTTTTCGGTGAGGGACTCGCACAGGAAGTGCATCGTTCAAGAGTTAAACAGGATGTAGTGGTCCGGATCACATTAGCTGAGCTCACTTGTGTCCTTAGAGGGCTTCTGCAGCCCTTGCGGTTTGCTCGATAAGTTGCGTTTGTTCTCACCCTCACTTTATATCAGTCACAGTGTTCATCAGAGCGATATTTAGCAGTCTGTTGGTGTGTTATATTTTCAGTCGTCATACTTTATCCACCTTGTGTTAGTCCTCCTTCAATATTCAGGATTAAAATGGCAGATTATATACTATTCTATTATATATATATATATATATATATATATATATATATTCATATTCATTATGCATTATAAATTCAATACAGCAGCGGTATTGAGTCAAACAGGTCACAAATAAAGTAATTGTAATTGTAGAGCATATATGTGCTTTAACTTGTTATTTCAGTCCTTCAAGCTCTGGTTGGTAAACTCTATTAACGACATCCGTGCCATTGCGAACATTTCGACGCCAATCTATGCGATTTTTGGAAAAACAAAGACGCGCTATTCCTTTAGACTTGAAGACCGTGGGGGAAAATGACCTCAGATTCAATTAAAGTAGATTTTTTTTTGGTTTTGGTCTGTAAAATATTATAATTAATACAGTATATATTTTTTCTATGGCTATGGCACCGATGCTGTTGATAGTGTTTAAGCTGTATTCTCCCAAGAATTGAAAAATGTACAACAAGCAGCTAATTGATTGGTCGAACGTGTCGTCGTGAATCGCACCTGCAAAAAACGTATATTAGCAAGCAAAATTAGCTCATAAAAGCGCTAATAATTTTAGACAATTCTGGTCATTTTAAACAGAATATGCATGAAATGCCTACAACGTTCCTCAAAATTGCTGAGCCTTTACACAACTTGACCGTGTTTCTTAATTGTGCACCGAAGGCATTTGTGAAATTAGGTATTGTTTAGGATTGTTATAGTGGTTTTTTTTCCTCATCATATTGACTATTTAAAACTGGTTCTGCTGGTGTTGGTTGTCTTGCACTTTATTTGTTAAAAAAAAATAGACCGATGTTAATTTTCTCTATTTTTTAACAAAATAGTAGAGTTGTTAATCAGCTTATGTAGTACATTTTGGTTTTTTTTGTTTCATCAAATGTTATGTTTTTTGACAGATGTGTAATTTAAATGAAAAATGAAATTTAAACGTATTTAAACCATCAAGCTGCAAATGTGAACGCTTGAGTTGTTTTTTTTTGTTTGTTTTTCATTTAAAAACGTGGAAAAGACATTGTTCATAACTAACGGTTAAAGTATAAGGATTATATACTTCTTTTATGTATATGATTGGGTTATGAGTGATTTGGTTGTGCCTCAATATATTATTTTTGCCTTTTTTTTTTTTAAAAATGTGCTTCGAATACACAAGTGCACACGCACTATTAGATCTCTGCCCTGCTAAATTAAAATCATAACTCAAAACCTATATGCACCAACTTGGATGCAAAGATATAATTCTTCATAATAACGACTTGCGAAACACATTTATTGGCCTGTTTTTATTGTTAATTGGATAACCAAGATCGTGCACCTCATTTCATCATCGTAAATGGGTTTTTCACAGTTTAATTTTATTTTCGGTGTTCAAATGTGAACTTTTGAAGAAATGTCTGACGTAGATATGCATGCCAGCGTTAGCGCAACGAGACCAGACTGAAGGGGAGGAGCTGAATGTTTGATTAGTTTCATATCATTCCGATGATTAAGATTCCCAACACGCCGTTTATTCTGCATGAGTTTGGGTGAAGACGTCATGAAATGATGTTTTGATGTGTGCTGCTATCCCTGCTCTTTTTAGTTGTTAAAGCTCTGAAACAATCATTGTGTCCGTGTCCCATTTTTGAATCGGATCGGTCCATCTGAAGATTGATATTTGATGTGATTTTATTAAGGTTCACCAGTGTGCTGACTGGCAGTAACAGATGCTCTGATTTTTCCATTAAGTTATGGTACGGTTCCTGATTTCTCATGTAATGACACCAAATCTGAAGCAAATGTAGGTGATGGCTGAATGGAATTGTATAAGATGTTGTTATTTTACACCCAGATCATTTACTATAAAAACAATGGTTTATCTAAAATGTTTTAGCCAGAATTGGGTGTCTGACGATGGCCAAAGACGATGGATGGTGTGGTGGAAAGCAAATCAAGTCTTTATTTACTTTGGTGCGTTTTTGTGTTCTTCACTTGCCTTTGTGTGTTTTCCTTTTCTTGAATGTTCTTACAGACTAATGTGTATTAGTTCGTTATTGAAAACTGTGTTGTCGTTTTTGCCTTCCCTAGCCAACATAAAGTCTTTCTTTTTTCTATATGTGTTTAACACGTGTGATTTATTATAATTGACAAAACTGCTCAGGAACAAAGGCCGCTAGAAAAAAAACATCTGAATGTGACCTTTTGAGATTTTTAAACCTATGTGCATTTTAAGGGCTGATATTGGGCCATTTGAGGTTAAAGTGTCTTATCTCTTTAAAAGTTAACAGCCAATGACTGCAAAGAATTTCAAACCGTAGCATTTATTAAATCAATGCATTGGTCCGAGGTTGCTAAGGAGGGAGACTAACAAGCATACGTTTAGAAATAATGATTCATAACCCATGTCTTGATGGCCTCTCTGGGATAAAATGCTGATTTTGTTAAATAATACAGATTTTCATAAGGGAAAACTCACTTTTCGTTTTCGTTCCAATTTACCTGAATGTGTTAAGATAAAATGAGTCATTATTTTCAGTAAAAATGGGCCACCTCAGTTGGGTTTAAGCAGAAATTCTAGTGGGTTTTCCTTTTAAAATTTTAAAGGGACATCTTAATATAGAAATGATAGCTGTGGAAGTAAAGTAGCCTAATGTGAAACTATTTATTACAGACAGTTAAATTTTCACACACACACCAAATGTTAATTTTTATTGACGAAACCCATTAAAAGTTTTCATTGTTTTATTTGCAGTCATTGGCTGTCGTTTCAAACGATTGCCAAAACTAATGTTTTAATGCGATTCAAATGGATTTTCTAATGTAATTTATAACATAATTAAATCTGCTTTATCACAAATGTCTCTATTTCACTTTGCAGTTTGACTGGCCCATTTTTCCTGATCAGTCGGCCCATTTTACCCAAACACTGCCATCTCAAAAAATGTGGGGCAACTGATGTTATTACATGCAAAAAAACAAAACAAAACTGTAAAAACAGTCCTTATTAATCATAATGAACCATAATGCTATTTGCAATACATTTTTGTCCAATTTGAAAGTAGGAAAGTAGTCGTAGTCACTCATTTTGCTTATTTCATTAAAATTCCTGCACTTCATGAGCTTTCCATTGGTTTATGGTCTGTTAGGATAGGACAATATTTGTCTGAGATATAACTGTTTTAACATTGAGGGTGAAAAAAATCTAAATATTGAGAAAATCACCCTTTAAGGCTGTCCAAATTAAGTTCTTAGCAATACAAAATACTAATCAAAAACTAAGTTTTGATACACATTTACGGTAAGACATTTGCTAAAATATCTTCACGGAACATCTTTAATTATTATCCTAATGATTTTTGGCATGAAAGAAAAATGTATCATTGTGACATCGCAACAAATGCTTATTACTTATTTTATTGAACAGAATTTTTGCACTGTAATAGTTTTTCAAAAAGGGTGTAATGGACCAAAGTGAGCGTGTGGCGCTGGTTCCCTTCACGTAGTTGATATCAATTGAAGAGGATCTCCCCATTCACTTAATTTTTCTTCTTTCATTTGAATAAATCCAATTTTCATATGTCCAGCTAAACGTCCTCTGATTGGTCCATCCGCTTATCCACACGCCTCTGATTGGCCGACTGTTCCCGTGCAGATTTTTTTCTTTTCAGAATGCTCTTGGTGAATGGCCGCGCGCCGTAGCAGCGTCCGGCGAATCTGATTGGTCGAACGCGTAGGGGGGTTTCTTTCTGATTGGTAGAATGCGTCGGGGCGTTTCATTCTGATTGGTCGGCGACTGATGCCCGGTGTCCGGGTAAGATGGCGTCGGAAGAGCAGTGCTCGGCACCATCTCGATGGCGGTCGATATCCTTAACCCACGTAGAGTATCCTGCTGGTAAGAGCATTTTTAAATCGTTGTTTTCCCCTCAAAGCCTTTCGTATCATCATACGACGCTTTATTCGCGCCGCGGCGTCTGTGGTGCGTCGCTCAGCTGAATGGACACGGCCAGGGCTGGGTTGCCAAATAGTGCGCTTCTCTCCGCAGGGAAAGGAACGCGTGCTGCCAAATAGTGCGCTTGTGTAGCGCGCATGCGCGATGGTTCTTTACGCTCCCTAGTACCCTCACTCAGTTTCTCGCGGTTTATTGTTAAAACATTAATCCAATCGAGTGTCAAATCGATAATCTCACGAGCGGTACCAGCCCTGCATGCATGTGACAGCACGCAATACAAGCACACGAGACCCAACTGTTCCTGTAAGTTTCAGGGAAGACTCGTGGCTTTGGTGGGTTAATCCAGTTCAATCCCGGTTGCATCACACCCTTTCTGGGTCCTGTCTTTCGTGAGGGTCTCCCAGGGTTTAGAAGTGCATAAACTGACCCTGGAACACAAAAAGCAAGTCTAAAGTGTACTGCGCTAATGGCACACGCGAAACCTCTCACGGGATATTAAGGAAACCGAGAACAACATCTGTGTTTAAACTGCTGTCATGTAGTTGGATGTAGTCGTTTGCATGTGGAATTGTCGTGCATGAGATGGTAAAACATAAGAGTGTCATTATGCACGAGATAAAGCAAGCCTGTATGTGCAGTTTGGCGAATGCAATGTTGGCTGGACGTGCAATCAACCTTTATGTGTGCATATGCGAGAAATGGCCCACTTTTAGTGCTTTATACTCAAGGGAAGGTTTTAAATACAATCTGAGACAGTTCTTCTGGAATTCTGTGCCATGCATGGACTAATTTTTAGTGTAGCTCATTAATAAATCCTGCACTTTCTCTGATCATTTCTATTTACTTATGGTTTGAGTGAACTGTTTTGCAATGTGCTGGACCTCATTTTTCTTCATTTATTATGCTTTTTCACTATTTAATAAAATATGTTTCTCATTTATATCAGGAAAAACTTTTTTGCATTTATCCGAATTTATTTAATCAGAAATACGAGCATTTTATTATTTTTTTTATGGTTATTTATTTATTATTTTACCCTGCTTTACGTAAAAATGGGAAAAACTAACAGCAACAAAAATATGACTCCTGTGTTTTTACATTCACGACACAAAATATCACAATCACGACATTA
>NW_025047793.1:645000-685000 GCF_018831695.1 Puntigrus tetrazona
TCTATCTTTTGGCATCAAAACCATTCGACTGAGCGAGAAAGAAAGGAACCGCGACAAATTGGTGTCACGAATAGGATCGGAAAGAAGCAGGGGATGCCACTTGGGGTGGACTTGGCGGTGGCCACCAAAGAAGAAGGTAAGCATGTTTGCTTATATGCTTAGTTTGTGTTTGCCGGTCTGCCCAGTCTACAATCTGCTCCTCCAAATTTAGAGAATATAAAAGGAGCAGAGGGTTTTAATTTCAAAAGAAATGGCTGCATGCACATCGGTTTTACTGTTGGGAAGGCCTTGACGGATAGCCTCAAGTGAAGCTGGATGGTGTAAGCAGATATACACTGCATGCAATGGTCTGTGTTTATTGACTGGGCTGGAAAAGGACAGAAATAAACGGGAAACGGATATAGTGTAGGAATGATGGGAAGCGCACAGAAGGTCTGTGGATTCCGCCCTATAAAAAGATGGAGGGAGTTATAGGGGACTAAACGGGCAGGCTGAAATCCTCCAGCGCACTGCTTTTTTAGGAAAGGTGTTGAGGAAGGGTAGAACTGACCGGTCACTCAGGGAGAGTGTATTGTTGTTGTATGCGTCTGAAACGGTGTCTGTGTATTGGATGGGAAAGGTTTGAGAAAGAAAGAAATTTTGTATGGTGTACTTACCACTAGTTACTGTAATACACCAATTATGCACATACTAAAAGCAGACAAAAACAGATGGCGACTAGTTCGTGACTTGCGAGCAATCGATGAAATAGTAGAAGATTTGCCAGCTGAAGTACCAAACCCGTACACGCTACTGACAAACGCCCCCTACGATGCTAGTCATCGGTGTCTGTTCAGCCTACTTTAGTGTGCCGCTAGCAGAAGAAAGTAGATATTTGTTTGAATACAGTCGAAGCTTCAGAGATCATGAAGGAAGTCATACAGGATATTCAGTAGTGAAGATGGAGAAAGAAGAGTTTGTCCCTGTAATATCACAACATGCTCAGCTCAATTAGCAGAATTAAAAGCTCTTACAGCTGCCCGTCAGTTAGCAAAAGCACGAACAGCCAACATTTTTACAGATTCAACATACGGTGTATGTCATCTGTTCGGAGCGGTATGGAAGCAACGCGTTTCAACAAAAGTGATGGAACTCCCATCCAACATAGTGAACAAATAGGTCTGCTATGATGCTACCAAAGAGACTAGCAGCAGTTAAACGTCAAGCCCATAAAAAGGGACATGATTATGTCATGAAAGGAAACAATGCAGCAGATATAGAAGCTAAAAAAGCTTCGGGATGTCAGATAGCAGTATTAGCACCAGTAGTGTTAATACAACCTCATCCTCAATTGGATGACATAATTTGAATCCAGCAACAGGCAGGTGCCTACAATCAATGTGGCACCAAAGGGGAGCTAAAAAAGACTTGCAGGAAATTTGGCGTACCTACGAAGGACAAATTGTTGCACCAACTCTACTTTTGAGCATTGCGCAAGGGGGAAGTGATCAGGAAAATTAAACAGCAAGGATATTGGTCTCCGTATTTACATGCAATGGTGGATGAATTTGTGTCCACCCGTGAAATTTGTGCCAAATGCAATGTGAGCAAAGGGATAGCAACACCAATAGGCCATATACCCATACCCGAAGGTCCTTTTAGGCATCTCGTAATGGCCTATGTGGATATGATAAAGAGAGTGCAGGGCAAGAGATATCAATCAATCAATCATTTTTATTTATATAGCGCTTTTAACAACATAGGTTGCATCAAAGCACTGTACAGTATAATGACAGGGGTGTATAATGACGAGAGTGACCAATTTCTTATTAAATGCAGAGACGGTCTCTGTAGTCAATTCAACGATAGTCACTAGAAGTTAAGTGTCCCCAACCAAGCAAGCCAGAGGCGACAGCGGCAAGGAAACAAAACCCCATGCATACAGAATGGAGAAAAAAAAAAACCTTGGGAGAAACCAGACTCAGTTGGGGTCAGTTCTCCTCAAGATATACGCTTGTCATAATAGACAGGTTTAGCAGGTGGGTGGAGGCAGTACCATCAGCAGATCTGGGAGCAGGAACAGTAATCAAATTTCTAACAAGAGAAGTAATTCCTAGATTTGGGACACCATCAGAAATAAGTTCAGACAATGGGTCGGCGTTCATATAAAAAACTGTTAAACAAGTACTGCATCAATTAAGACTAGGCTGCGTTTACCGACCACAGGCACAACGACTTAATGGCACTATCAAGGCCAAAATTAACAAAATATGTGAAAGTATTAAACTCAACTGGGTGGATGCATTACCTCCTGCACTAATGAGCTATCGCATGCAAACTAACAGAAACACGCACCTAACACCGCATGAAATGCTTACGGGTCGACCCATGCCTGTACCATTTTGCAGAGGACCGCCTCTCAAGCAATTACAAACGGAACTCCGCTCTTATATGAAGAAATTAACTGCCCTACACAAAGCTATCTATTTACAGGAAAACAGAAAAGAGCCCAGAGAGGAAACCAGTGGTTCCAGGCGACCAAGTATATCTGAGGGTATTCTGTAGGAAAAGGAATGAGCCCAGGAGAGAGGGACCCTACCAAGTGGTGAGAGCTACTCCGACAGCAGTTCAGGTGGAAGGAAGCACGACATGGTACCATCTAAACCACTGCACTAGAGTTCCAAAGGAAAGGACGGAAAGAGAAAGAAACAGACCATACGGGAGAAAGTGAGGAGGAGCAACCAGAGACAAAAGATGGAGGGCAATCAGACAAAAATTCGAAAAAGGATTCTCAGGGAACGCACAGGAGAAGAAAGAGAATGAGTATAACAGCTTATCTGAAGACCATTTTACGTCTAATGCCTCTAATAATGCAAACTCGCCCAGCAGAAGTCAACCCTTCAATTACATTTTCAACCTTTGGTCAACAATGATAACGATATCAAAACCACAGACCCCAGGACAGCCAAGTCTCGTAGAAACGCTGATGGTGAAATCAAAGGTGATGAAGAAAGTAGACGAAATGATGAGTTATGGGAAACAGCCCAAAATAATGAGTGGTACAGGTGGGCCGCTTTTACGGATAGAGAAACAGGGAAGGAAAATTGCTTGCTATGCTCCAAATCTCCATTAAACAAAGTGATAGCCATACCAAATTACCAAAACTATCAAAAATGTGCTGAATTTGGGAGAAACTTTTGTCATCTAACAGATTTCACCAGATCATATTGTATAGCGGAATGCCTAGGTTTTTTGGGAAATCCTAAATTGACATTTTTGTCTTTTTTGACCACAGCCAATGCTGTTTTACAGACAAACAATTGGTTTGATCTGAAATTTGGAGCATGGCAAAGTTGGGAATGTTTTTAGAAGTTGCCATATTAGTAGGAGGGTTATTATGCTGTTGTGCATCACCCATTTTAAGAACATGAATGGTTAATGCTACTGTTAAACAAATGGAAATGAAAAAAGTCCCAGATAATAAGCAAATGATTACAGAAAAGAACCTCAAGTCAAGTCAAGTGGCTTTCTATTGTCATTTCAACTACATATAGCTGTGCAGTACATAGTGAAATGAGACGTTTCTCCAGGACCTGGTGCTACATGGAGTCACACATCCAACAAAATACACAATACAAAAGAACTCGCATACTGAGCTGAGACAGTGTCTTAGCCACATAAAGTCAAATTCAAACATACAAACATGGTACGACATGCAGTGAAATGCTTTTTACTGTAAAAAGTGCAAAGTGTACAAACTAGTGCAAAGACATAATCAGAACACAAAATACAAACAACAATAAATATGAATTGCACAACAATAAATATGACGTGCAACAATGCTTATGGAACAGAAAGTGCATACACAATTCAAATTCGTGTTATAAGCTCCATGAGCTGCTCCTTGGGCTACAATCGCTGTGTAATTGTTTTCCTCGCGTGCGTTATTGTGCAGCTTTAATCACGTGTCTCCTTCAAGCCCTTTATATTTCCCGGTCCCGCGTTGCCGTACTGCGCAGGCGCAATGGACGGACCCGCCCCTCGGCGCCACGTCACTGCAGCGCGACTCGGCGCCAGGCGTGTTTTCACCCGAGAGCGGACTCGAGCCCAGCGCGAGCTAGAGACCATGTAAAACACACCGTTGAGTGGCCTTAAGGTGTTTACGACCCCCAAATGCGATGAAACTGCGCTGAAAGACTCAGCGTTTCCTCCGTTGGAGCTTTGCAGGTAACACTT
This sequence comes from Puntigrus tetrazona, assembly GCF_018831695.1. Classification (NCBI taxonomy): domain Eukaryota; kingdom Metazoa; phylum Chordata; class Actinopteri; order Cypriniformes; family Cyprinidae; genus Puntigrus; species Puntigrus tetrazona. The sequence continues at coordinate 649,216 of NW_025047793.1, forward strand.
GTTGTTGTTGTTGTTGCCCGCGTCTGAATCCGTTTGGCGTGTTTACGTTTGACTTTCGAAGTTCAGTCGTCCTCCTGCAGGGATCTCGCCGTCGTCGCGAGGCCTCGAGTTAAAAAGTTAACGCTCGTGTGGGATCTTAGTATAACTTTTTAGTAGGTGTGCATTAGAACGGGAGGCATTCACGAAGATAAGTTTCGTTGTGTTTTAGTTTCGTTTCTTCTGCCCCTATAATTCACACTCGCTATGGCTGACCAAAGTGCTTCAGAAAAGCTCACACGCAAACCATTCACTAAAATCTGCACTAGTTTAATGATTGACTGGTCAGTGATTCAATTCGATATCATATGCATGCTTAAATTAGGATAAACGGGCTCTTTCAAAGTAAATATAGCTCCAAAACAGGGGATAAGACGATTGCAAGGGGGAAACAAAGTGTTTTGGTTTATGGTTGTGCTTTTAAGTATCAAAAGTTTACAACCTGTGTATTTGTTTTATTTGATGAGGTCATAGACTAGATTAACTGCGTTCACACTAATGCACGGATCCATTTCCACGTTTGTCCTGTTCTGAAAGGAAACGGATGGTTTGCATAAATATCAAGTCAAGTGCGTTTAACCCCTGCTGAGATCCTCAGGACAAACGGACACTGAATGCATGTGAAGTCTGTCAGCGCTTGAGCATCCTGCATCTAAGGCTGGGTGGATGCTGCAAGATAATCCGACTCCGTTTAGTCGATTTTCCCCCTTTCGACAATTCTAGATGTCCTAAATGTCTTGGTGGTTTCAAAGATTGTCTTATCAGAGTTTTTGTGGGTGTGTGTATATGCTAAGAGTGACTGAATCTGCTTGGAAGAACGTCGGAGTGTTTAATATTCAACTTGTTAAAATGTGGGAGGAGCCCCGAGAACGAATGCATAGTCTGGAGATTATCATGTGAAGCGAAACAAGGCTTTAGACGGAGAATCAGAGATGGTTCACCCTCAAAAAATCAGTTGTCACTAACTCTGCTGTTTCCAAACCCGTATGAACGTTTCTTATGTGGAGGGAAAAGAGGAAGCTGTGTTTTGAGGTGTCCCTTTAATCCACTTTTATGGTTTAATTTCGATCAAGATTTATATTTGTGTAATAAACATGAGTGTCAAGATGCTAAAAAGGCATTTTGGAGAATGAGAGAGATGCTGTAGAATCGCATGGAGGCTTTAAAGGAGTCATATGATGCAAGTTTAAGTTCTCTTTGGAGTATTACACGCTATTTGTGCATCGATGAGAACCATAAAGTTGCAACGGCTAAAGTTTCAAAACCAAAGAGGTTCTTTTTAAAAGTTGGGTCTTGACCACACCCTCCTAAAACACTCCCCCACTTCTCTACATCACAGAGTGGGTTTATTTTTATAACGCCACCCGATTGTTTACACAGAGGAACCGTTCTCGTGGCGTTGTAGTCGCCAGCGCCATGTTCTGGAGACACAGCGTTTGCTTGTGAAAGTTAAACTACTTTGTTAGGCTAAAGTTGTGAATAAAACGCTGTTCCTGAAAGCAAATATTCAGATGTGTTAAGCACGTGTTCATTTTATGGAGGACTGATTCTTGAACATGACAGAGCAGTATATGCTATATAGACAATAGAAATTCTGGTGCTTAAAACTCACTATCTTGGAGTTGTGTTTTGACATTACGCACCTTTTGACCCTTCAGTTTCCATCTGTTATAGCACTTCTTGTTCTAGGTCATGACACGACCTCCATATAACATCTTAGACTGGTGTAGGCGCCAGAGGAGCTGAAGGAATGAAGATTCTGACGCACTAAAAGATATGTAGCTAGTGATAACTTATGCAACGAACCCCTTGTTTGCCATTTGCTTTTACTTATCTTGTCCTGTTCCTCTATAAATAAAGCGACTTGTGAGCTGAGCTTCGGAGGCAAAAAGAGGAACCTGCTTTTTCTCCCGCTAGCAACCGACAGCGCAGTCCATTAGCGCATGATGTCGGACATGGCATCAGGTTATAAGGGGCGTCGCGTTTGCGTCACACGCCTGAGGCATTTGGCCAATCGCAACGCGCTGGATAGCTGGCCAATCAGAGCACGCCTCGCCTCTCTGAACAAATGAGTTTCGCACAAATCGCTGTTTCGGAAAGGCGGGACTTAAAGAAAAGACCATGTACAGAAACTTTTAAACCTCCAACACATTACACCGCACCAAATGAACACCATTTTTAGCAACGTCATGGGATCCCTTTAAGAATATTACATTTAAGCCGTCCGTATCCGTGTGCTCAGGTGATCGTGATGGAGAAGTGTCTGTGGTGCACCACCTCTCTGGAGGCGGAGGGCGACGCTGGGATAGTCCCCCTGCTGCATCGCTACAGCTCCGGACGGCTGTCTGAGAGAGAGATGGACTCTCTGAATGAAGACCTCGGCTGCTGTCTGGAGTGTGTGGTGGAGTACCATCGAGCCAGAGATAAGGTCCCTGATCTGCACAAGGTACACCGAGTGCTTTCTTAAAGTGCTTTTCAAATTTGTAAAGTCTGTATTTAACGGTCTATGTAGTGTAATGGAAACTATTTTAATTGATTACATTTAATGTTTTATTATTTACTTTAACACTGAATTAAACTAACTTCACTGAAAGATGGATTAAGCGACATGCATGTATTCGTAGCACCGTTGTACTAACCATGGACACGAATGTGCAGAGAACTGGGATACTAGAGGTGTGGGAAAATAATGTATGTAACAGCAGTTAAGACCACGCCGTCTGGGTATAGAACACCTTATCTGTGTTGAAGATGGGGGGAAAGAACTGAGAACAACCAGACACGGCAAATATGAGATGGGTGGTGTGGTGTTGAACTATTTTGATTGGTTCGAGATGAATTTGAGCAACCTTGGAATGTATACTTTTGCCTATAAAACCTCTAGCCTGTGAGCACACCGTTATCTCTTTGCTCACAGACTCCACAGTAGTCCCAGAACGTCTGACCCTCTTGCTTAGCTAGTAACACTTAGTTTAAACGGCGAGTTAAAATCTCACCAGTACTTCCTAATTCTTCTTTCACGGACGGCTCGCTAATTTTGCTGCCTTGTTGTTTTTGTAAGGGTGGCAGTCTGCCATCTAGTCTGTCAATGCATTTAAATTATATCACTGTGGTTATTATTCAGTGTATTTGCCACTGGGTCTCGGTTACTCTAAATGGCTGACGATCACACACTTTCAGACTGTTCAAACAAAATAGCACTAATGCTTAATTGCATGAGGCAGTAAGGTCAAAAGTGCATGTAAAGAGTAGAGTGGAATAAGTCGTTTTCGCCATGTTTGTCCTCTAGCTGGAGTTGCCTAATTAAACGGGCCATTGTTTATTAGGAAGATTGTTTGCTCTTTGACTAATTGCTTTTGTTCTTGTGATTCACGTTGGATAAAAGCATCTTTTGAGCTTGCATGCGTCCGGATATTAATTCTCGTTTTCTTGCAGCGTTTGTGGGAAATGGAGAAGGCTCGACTCGTGTGTTTGTTGGAAACCAGCCTGGAGAAGGAGTTGGAGGAGGACGACATCTTCATTATCGAAGACGATCACGAGAAGCCGGTGTCGAAGATATCGCCCACAGAATTCCACGACCGTCTCCGTTCTCCGCTGTTCGAAGTTCTGAAGTATCCGTACCTGCTCTGCTGCCGTGATCTGTGTAAGTCGCGTCCTCGTGTCCGACATCGCTCAACGTGGTGCAGTGGGTGCCTAAAAATCGGAAAACTGGAAAGTCACCGATTTAAAATATTTTCTCCAGAAGACGTTAGTATATTGTTGAGAGCTTTTGTGACTGCGAAGAGTACAAAAATTTAGAAATGTATACGCTGCATGCAAATATTACTCTGTCATCTTGCATAAAATGTGCCTCTGGGAACACGGGGCACCTAAAGAGGGATAAATCAAAAAAGTTAACTTTTAAAAACAAACCACTGGAAAAAATCCCACTATATATTAAAAAAAAAAAAAAAAAAAAAAAAATATATATATATATATATATATATATATATATATATATATATATATATATATATATATATATATATATATATATATATATATATATATATATATATATATATATATAAAATAAAAGCTTTCCACCACTTATTAGGTTTTTTTTTTTTTTTTTTTTTTATATTTTAGATATTATTTTTATTTTAAGTTCTATTCTTAATCCTCTGATAATGAAGGTACCAAAGAGCTAGCCATGTGGTTCTGCATTATAAAATCTAGATTATGGTGTAAATTATAGCTCAAGGGACATGGTGGTCCTAATCAAGAGTAGAAATGCACCGAAATCAGATGAGACTGTTAAAAATGATCAGATATAGATTATGTATATAAGATGCTTATCACAACCAAAGCTTATGTGTTGTGTGGTTTGTTTTGTTTTCTTTCCCTCTCTACAGGTGACTTGGCGGTGAAGGCCTTGTGTAAGTTGCAGGATATGAACCAGCCTTTGATGGTGTTCGATAAGTATCAGGGAATATATCTGCTGCTCGTTCATCCCAACGAACAGGTAATTCAGTCAAAGAGCCATAATTGTCTTAAGCTGGTTCTTTTTATGATCCTGTTCTTACTCCAACTCACCGCTCCAGGTGCGCCGCTGGGCAATCGATACGGCAAAGACCACGAAGACCGTGGACAGGGACTCCTACTATGACCTTCAAGAGATTTTCTCCTCCATGTTTTATATCATTGAGCTTGGGATATCTTTGGACTTTCCAGATTTGAACCAAGAGTCTTATGCAGGGGGCATCATACAAATGCTCCCCTCTCACCTCTATGATTCGCAAAACAAGAAGAACTACTGGCTGGTCTGTTTATTAGCTTTCTCAAAATCCTCATTTTAGTTTGCCCGTTCCTTTTTTTTGTTGCTGTACAATTAATTATAAATGACTGCTGTCAAGTATGTGTAATAAATATTGAAGAATAACTTGATGCATAAATGACTACCTTCACACAAATTATATTACATTATCTATTGGTGAGTGTTACCTTTTTTTGAAGTTGGGCTCTTTTGTGCCCTACAGGTATCTGTATGTTACTCACACAGCTCAGTGCAGAGGCAATGGACTCTCTGTTCATGGGACAGTTTAACATCCCGCTTTGCATACTTAACACAATGGATGGGTTAAAAAATGGTATGTCATGTGTTTTTCGTATTGTTTTGGGATGCAATCGATGGAAAAATAATCCACTTTAAGAAGTTTTAATGCTTTTTGCCCTCTTTTCTTTAGAGGATAGCCCAGCTTCTGACCCATTCTGGCCAGCCCTCCACTGTTTTATGGTCATTCTGGACCGACTTGGTTCTAAGATCTGGGGTCAGGTTGACCCTAATGTAGCATTCCAGACGATCACCGGCGCAGACAGCTATGTTGCGGAAATTAGAAACATCCAGCAAAAAACCACGGGGTAAGTATAACGTAATTGTTTCGAAAGAATTGATACTAAAGTAATGTGATGGTTAAACAATGCTACCATGCAGTACACTCACAGCACTGCTTTTCTTCATAGATCTGCTGCAAACATGACTCAAAATACAATCCCTTGTTTTATTTATTTATATATTTTTTTTTCCAAGTGCAGTGAGATAATTGGTGGATGGGGCAGAAAGTGGATAAACAATAGTGGCATATATGTAGTGCTTTAACCTTTTATAAATCTGTTTAAAAGGATGTGTGTAATTTTTTTTTTTTTTTTTTTTTTTTTTTTTTTTTTTTTTTTCTTTCTGATAATAAAATCCATCTTTTGGCTTTAAAACTCCAAGACAATTGTGAGGGTTTTTTCTCGGGGACGGTAAAGCCATGACAGCTGCAGCATTTGAAAACCCATAATTAAAGTTTAGCACTATTCCCACAGATCTTTTTAATTAAATAACAAACACGTAATGACTCCTTTTTAATATGCATTGCTCCTGGATATTAAGAATTATTTATTTATTTATTTATTTTTTTTTATATAATGGTTGCAAATTGCAGCACCTTAACAGTGCAGATTGTCACATACCTGTCTGGTGGAAGCTTTGTTTGGCAGAAAGTGCTTAATGTAGGGTTTTTTGAGAAGATACTAAATTTACTATTTGTTTTTTAATGCACAGCAGGATGGTTAAAACAGAACCTGAATATGATGACAATATAGTGACCTGCAGTCAGATGGTGTACGACTGTTATACCTCAGAAAAACGCATCCAAGTAAGATTTGACAGCATTTTCTTTATGCAACAAACATCTCTCGCACTCTGTTCCAAAATAGCTGAATTTTTTTTTTTTTTTTTGTAGGCATCTGGTTCATCTAACAGTAGCGTTTCCAACAACTATGTGATCTATGAGGATATGCAGTCGCTGGTCACTGTGCTTGATTCTGAAATGGGCCAGAGCATGCGTGTATATGGAAGCACTTTTCTGTGGTTCATTCCATTCGTCCGTTCCATAATGGAACTTCCAGAGCTCAACGCTTCCTATATTAGTGAAGTCATCCACTACCTTTGCGATAAGATACGAGAAAATCGGCACATGTTAACGGGGCAGACAAGTGTGTGCGATAAAGTGACTGAGTTCTTCACTCGTATCCTTATTCAAGTTGTGGAGCTGCACTCTACTGAGGGACGAATGGGAATACTTTCTCGCTGTGCCCAAAAGTGGGTGGGAGAGATTGTCTTGTGCATAATCCAAGCAGATGAACCACATGGACGACCAGACAGGATGGGTGGAGTCAGTTCAACCTCATACAACCTTGGGGTAATTGGAAGCCTGCCTGCACCTAGAGGAGGCTTAGGTGCCATAATTTCTGACTGCATGAAATTGATTAGACTGCTGCTGAGAGAAGGAAAAAGAAATCCATCCCAAGTGCGACTCACTTTTTGAGTTTGCTCAACAAGCAGTTGCGTGGAGTTACAAACAAACGATGGAATCTAACACGTACTGAATCTGATGAGCTTCAGAAGTGTTTGTTAAGAGTTGTCCGGTCGATGCCAGAAAGACCTGCTTCTCCAAGCTCCGTTGTTCCACCACCAGGTCCACCATCAGTGGAGGCAGCTACAAACACTGTTATTTCCAGAGACTCAGTGCTAACCCTAAATCAGCAACAACATGAGGGCCAAGAGGCAGGTCCGAGCAGAGCAGGAGATGAATCTGGTGGTATCAAAGTGGAGCCAATTTGGAATTATACAAATTGGAACTTGGATGAGGATTTGTGTAGCGGTCTTGATGTTATCATGAAGGCTAAGACGGAACCCCTTGACCCAGTATCAGTTTCACAGCCGAGACCAGTTGTGGGGTTGGAATGCATTAAACCAGATATGGGAAAAGTTCAGGAAATTCGATCCAGACTAAATGACAACCAGAATTTGTCAAAGATCAAAGCCATTGCCAAACAAACACCTAGTGAGTCCTTAAAATTGGCTAAAGAGGAATGTGGTTTTGGTGCTGAGGGAGAGGATGACGATGAACCCCTTGATATCAAACGTGTTCGTCTATCAAAATCCATCTCCAAAGTTGAATCTAGCGACTCTGAAGTTGACTGTAGTGTTAGTGGAAAAACTCCTAACAAGTCCATGGGTACCTCAAAGGATAACACAGAGTCCAGTACCATTGTTATCTCTGATGATGATGATTCTGATGATGAAAGGCCAAATGACATCCCAAGGTCTCCAGAAGATTGTGTCTTGTCTGAGAACCCTGGTCGTGATTATGATGATCTCAGTGAATCGCAGGTCTTTGAGTTTGAGACCCAGCAATATGTGGCGTCTTCCTGGGATGATTCCAACTTTGATGCATCAGACTTGGCGAAGAAGCCGACATCAGACAAACTGCTCAAACCACATGGTGGTGAAGCGTCTCCATCAAGTTCAGAAACTGAACCAATTCCTGATGAAGACATTGAGAGGGCTTGTCAGCAAGCAGAAGATAAAATCAGAGAACAACAGCAGCCACAAGAGCCAGTGGATTCATGTACGTCGTCAAAAGGGTCCAAAGTTTCTAGTACTGCAGAAAGCTGGGATAAATTTGCCAAACCTAAGCCGGTTAAAATCACAAAAACCACTCCATCTGATGAGAAACGACATAAAAAGCCGTTGTTAATTGATGCCCTTGTTCAAAAAGTCAGGCGCCACCCCTGGAAACGCAGCTCCACATCTCAGGACTCGGAGGAACCTTCCTCTTCAACTACTCCATCCTCATGTGCAGCATCATCTTCCTCTCCGTCCTGCAGCTCTGCTTCCTCTCCTTATTTTTCTGCACACAGTTCGCACAAAACCCCGGCGATTGTTCCCCCAAAGAAGGTGCGTAAGGTTGTCGAGCCGGAATCGACAGCAGAGCGATTGGGATTAAAAAAGAAGGAACGGAAAGCATTTGAACTTTCTCAGCGCTCCCTTGATTGTGTTGCTAAACTGAGGTACCATGGTCAGAAAGTGCAGGTGGAACCACAACTGAAAACTAGACGGGTGCGTCGGGCTGCTAAGACCTCTCCACAGAAATGTACCGTAAAAGGCAACAAGAAACTTCTGGGGTCACAAGATATTCAGTTTTTCAGGCAAAGTCGTGAGAAGCATCAGAGGCCAGTGACAGGGGCCATCATGACAGTACCTCCTAAACCAGCAAAGGCTAATCAGCCAGGTGACGGGCACTTAACAAAATCTACAGTTGCAGGCAACGAGGCTGGTGACGCCTTTCCCTGTCCTCCTCCAGATCCTGACCATCAGCAGGATAATGAAAAGTCTGCATCAGGAACCAGTTCTATAGATGGTGGCACTGGAAATAATGTGAGAATAGAATCCAAGTACTTCCAAGCCAGTGAAACCACTGATATCAACATGAAAGAAAAACCTGCTCAAGAGGATAATGATGAAGAGTGGATGTTCCTTACTCAGATGGAACCCACCGACATGGAACTGTGCTCTCAAATGGAGCAGTTTGAGGAAGAAAATGGCGAAGAACTATTTCTTACCCAGAGAGATCCTGTTGACATGGATATTGATACAGATAGCGAGTCGGATACCCCAGGGCCAACCTTGCCAACTAAACCTATTCGGACTCCTGTCAGTGGAAATGATGATAATTTGTTTGTGAAGCCAGGTATGTCACCTGTGTCTCAGAAAAAAGCCAAACCCTCTACAACAAAAATATACACTCCCAGCTCCCGCAGTGCCTCACTTGTCCTTGAAATGGAAAAAGGAGCCAAGCCTCCTCCTGTTGCGAAAGCGAAGATTCCCCGACTGCCGCCAAAGACATTTCAACCTCTCCATTCTCCACAACTTCCAAAGCCACTTCCTTCACAACAAGCTCCATATACTCCCAAGTTGGTAACTAGCTCTAAAATAAGCTCCACCTCGGAGCCACCATCTTACAAGGTATACCAAAGACCTGAGGCTCCAGTTAACAGACCAGTACCCACAATGGATCCAAGCCCGAAGTTTGACCTTTCGATCTTGACTCAAGCAATCCTTAAATGGGAATACGGGATGCTTGAAAATTACAAAGCTTTTGGGAGTCCACATGATCTGTGCCAGCTACCGCTGAAGAAAGTGCCAGTTCAGTTTCCTAGCTACCTGGAGTACTTCAACACTTTGTACCCCCTGCTGCTAATTAATGCATTTGAAGAGGTGAGACTTAACCTTAATTCTGTAATGCCTAAATGCTTGGATGGAAATTTAGGACTGAATCTTAAAGGTTAATATTTGGGTGAACACCATTTTTGGGTGACATACTAAATCATTACAAATTGAGGTGTTTTTGATGAAATCCAAGGTCTTTCTGACCCTGCATAGACCGCAACACCGACATCTTCAGGGTCCAGAAACATAGTAAGGACTCTGTTAAAAACCCCCTTAATCAAAACGAAAGGGGTGTGTGTGTCTTACGGTAATCTATAAACCAGTGTGCTCCAAAACTGATATAAACTTGCAATTTGTCACTTCTGCCAAAACTGATCATCTTGCTATTAGACTGCTGTGGCCTGAGCAGATATAAACGAGCACTACTGGCTTTCTGTTTCAATTCATCACCCACATAGAATAGCACTGTGTTTCAAGGCACTTCAGGGGACTTTTTGAAATGGTCTATATGGCATAAGTGGTCCAACCTTAATTTTATAATGGATATGCAACAAAATAATGTGACTTTATTCAGTGTTTTCTTCTTCGGTTTCAGTTTTTGTGCGTTTATAAAAGTGCCATGACCCATGCATGTGTGTTCTGTGTCAGAAGCAGAACATGCATGCGTCACAATCCTCTCGTGAACCAACATTGAAGATACTGAATAAATAGTGCACGAAGTATTCTCATAGCTTTCACATTAAAACAGTCCATATGACATCTGTGGTTCTACATTAAAGATGTTTTTATGGCCTTTCCCAGTCTTGAAGATTTCCCTTGTAGTCCTCAAATTTCATCAAAAATATCTACATTTTTTTCTATTTTTGGGTGTGTTTTTTTTTTTTTTTGCCTGCTTCTATTACAAGGATAATAATTGGATATTTAGTACCATTTGTTAATACTACCCAATTACAATTTTATACAGATGGCGAGTGAATGGCTCAAAGAGGGCAGAATCAAGCTTAACCTAACAGTCCAGGGTATAGAATACAGCAATCGCACAGCTAGTGCCAGCTTCACTGGTAAGTCCAGTCTTGTTGGACAGCTTACGTTTTAAAGTGCATCTTCATAGCTGCAATCTTTTAATTGTTACAGTTGGAAGATCTTTTTAAATGCAACCTATTAATGAAGTTTTACTTTATTTTTTATTTTATTTGTAGCAAACATTTCTCCAGAAACTGATATGAAACAACTGTACCCAAAAGAAGATGACCTTGTGCTACTTTGGTTGCCTGACAACACTGGGTCATATGCTCTACATGAGCCTAGTTTACAAGAACAACGTCCTCATTTTGGCTATGTGTCTCGGTCCAGTGTGTCCAACAGAGGTCAAGGTGTGTTTGACTGTCACTATTTTATTCATGGTGTACGTTTATGTCCACCGTCTCCTTACCCTGTCCCTCCTCAGGTTCCAGGCCAATTCTGAACTTGACTGTTCAGACACGTGGTAATGTGTCTTCAGTGAATTCCCAACCTGTGCTCTGTGAAGTCGTTGGGTCATTGATCAGCATATTCCGGGAGTTCCGTGCGCTGTGTTTGCTGCGGAATGGACCAATGTTGCGTCCTCTTCTTGCTCCACACGTGTCTTATTTTACGCACACTCTGGATAGCCCACCGGACCTGGATTCACCAGTGAGTTAGGGTTTATCGGTGGTTCTTAATCTGCATGCACTTCTTGTTTAGCTCCTTTTTTATTTTATACACCTGAATCAAATATTGCTTATTTAGCAAAGAGTTCCAGGAAACAAAAGTGCATGAATAGTGAATATCTACTTCTATTTTATATCTATCCAAGGGTTTTATTGTCCAAATTCATCTATTTATACTATATGCTTTGGGGGGAATGCAATCCTAGTCAACTATTTTTGTTAGATCTTTTTCTTTCTTTGCATTTCAGGAGTTCAACAGGGACCAAGCAAGAGCAATAGCTTGCGGTCTTGCCATGATAAAGAGAACACGGAAGACCCCAAAGTTTCTTCTCATTCATGGTCCTCCAGGAACTGGGAAGAGTAAAACAATTGGTGGCCTGTTGTACAAACTACTATCTTCGGTATTTGTTTAGTCTTAATGTAGCTCTTATTTTTCCTACTGTGCATGCTCTCAAGGACACTTTTTTTTTCCTCTTCAACTGATTAGCTGAGTGTTTTGTGTGTGATTTATCTGGTCAGGGTACTAACAGTGCTGCTCCTTCTGGGAACCTTCACGCAAAATCTCGACGTACAAGAGTTCTTCTTTGTGCACCCTCTAACGCTGCAATCGACTGTCTGATGAAGAAAGTCATTTTGATATTTAAAGAGAAATGCCGAAACATCAACGCACCTCAAGGTTGCACAAATCAACGACTACAAGCGTGCATGCCATATGCGGCCACATTAATGCATGTCTCACCCAACGCTTGTGTACAGGTAACTGCGGTGATATAAACCTGGTGCGACTGGGAAGTGAAAGGACCATATCGAAGTCACTAAAACCTTTCAGCCTCGATCACCAGACTAAAGCTAGAGCACGTGAGAGAAATCCATGCATTTAAAATTGTTAATGCATGTGCATGTGATGTTAATGTATAAGCTTTGTGTGTGTGTGTGTGTGTGTAGAGCGAGCCCAGCAATCTGTAGAAACAGACGTACACAGGCGGAAGGAGCAACTGGACAAAAGTATTGATAATCTCTCCCAGAGATGTGCAAAGACCAAGAAGGATTCTTCTGAGGTAATGCATCCTCGAAACTAAATGTGACATCTATATTCTGTCTTTTAGTATTAATGCTGTTGAACTTCATTGGTTGACAGTTCCAGAAGTTGATGGAGGAGAAGTTGCAGCTTATGAAAGCGAGGGAGGGACTGAGTCGGCAGATTAAAGAGGTAAGCGGTCACATTTGTGTTTCACGATAGTTCTATTAACTCCCACAAACAAACGCACCTCTTGTCTCTTTCTTAGTGTCGGAGCAGGCGACAGGAGAGTCAAGCTGTTGTGCTGCAAAACGCTCATGTGATCTGCTGCACGCTCAGCACCAGTGGAAGTATTGTCCTCGAGAATGCCTTCCGTCGTCTCGGGCACGAACCGTTCAGCTGCGTCATCATCGATGAGGTACTAAAACCCCTTAGAGTTTGTGATTTCAATGAAATGTGTTTTTATTTGGTTCTGTAGGGGACTCAAGGAACTGTATGTGTTGAATGAACCTTTATCAAATATGGTTGACTACACATACAATATGAGTTGCTTGTTAAATTTTTTTGTTGCTCCTGGCTTTTTTTTACACTCTAACAAACATTAATTATTCAAGAAATTCTATAATTTATTATGAAGGCCATTGTCGATCTGCGACGCACTCCTTCAGTTGAATTTAATCGTAAAACTACAATTGCATTCATAACTTCAGATGAATTAAACTCTTAAGATGACTCATCGAAGACTACCTAATATTTACATGCAAATACTCCTTACCATATTTCAAGGTTGCTTGCTTTGTTGCATTTTTATAGGCTAGCCAGGCTAAAGAAACGGAGACTCTGATTCCCATGCTGTACCGCTGTCCTGCTGTAATACTTGTCGGTGATCCCAACCAGCTTCCACCAACCGTTGTCTCTCAGGTAACCCTCCATATTAGATGATTACAAGCATGCAAACGATTAGGCTTTTTAAATTTATTGTAAATTATGGCATTAACCCTTGTGTCCTGGTCATGTAGTGTTGGCTTTTATTTTTTTGGTGACTTATTTTAAGGTATCTCTCTTACAGCATAATTCAAGTACTTTAGTAATCTTAATTAACTACATGTACTTATGTTTAGACTAAGGGCTCAGTAGGCTTAGGGTTACTTGCATGTAATTGAATGATTTATTGTTATAGTAATGGTAAGTACGTTTGTACTTGCCCCATTTTCATTGAACTTTTGGCAATGTTTACTCAAAAAATGTGAATATGATCAATTCAATCCGTGCCATATACCTAATACAAATCCTATACCTAATAAAGCTATGTAATCATAGCATAATGATGGATGTATTTATTTTTTTGAAAGCGGATCAAATTGATACTGTCTTTTGCCTTTTTGTGCATGCTTTCTATTTTTGTTTGTGTGTTTTAACAGAAAGCAAAGGAGTTTGGCTACGACAAATCTCTTATGGCAAGGTTATGCAAAAGCCTTTATCAGTCAAACCCACAGCACTCTCCCATCCTGCTGCTCAGCGTGCAGTACCGCATGCACCCGGACATCTGCCAGTTCCCCTCAAAGTACATCTACAACAGCGCTCTTAAGGACGACTGGTACGCACCCAGCTCCTTGTTTGTTTGCACTTGTGTTATTAGCAGAGAGGGCGAGAGAAAAGAGTTCTGCCGTCAGACCCGGCGTGTAGGCAGGGGCAGTGCAGGCAGTATGATCACGAGCAGAAGACTATGATCGAGTCTGAATTAAAACGGCTCCGGTCACTGAGAGGACCGTGCGTGGGGTGAGTGCTCAACGTAGTGAGCTGCTAACTAAACCCTGGTCTGCAGGCGTCCCACTGACACCGACTCGCTCCCATTTTGATGTGAAGGTCTCTTCATGCAGAGAATAAACTGGAAATGCAACAAATACAGATTCATTCATGTCAAAAAGTTCTAGGCATCTCTTGCGCTTTTGATGCAGTTTTCAATCACAATCCAACTCTGATTTATTCAAACTGAAACGTGGTTGGCAGAACCCAGCTCAGTGATGGTGAGATTAAAAAAAAATGTATATAAATGTGTATATATGCACACACGAGGAGTATTTCTATGCTGTTTTTATCTCGTTTTGCAGCTGAATTAATTATACCAAAAAAAAGAACTGGGCAGTTTTTCAAACTGAAATTAACAAAAATAACCGTATATCAATGATGCTGAAGTAATACTGGTTAGTGATAAAAGCTGGAGCAAATATTCTCTCTTGGTGTGACTAGGCCTTGATTCCTAACACTGCATTTTGTGAAACCGCTTCATGCTAATGCTGCTTTTTTGTTTTGTCTGTGACTTCAGTGTTAATGCAGTTTTGTTCTAATGGTCAAAAGGTCAGTTTAGTTGTGCTAAAAAAATTAAGCTAGTTAAAATTAAGTCTGTCTGGTTTGGGAGGTGTGGCAAAGTTGAGTATAAATATGGATTTCTTATTGGTGTCCCTTTCTTCCTCAGCGAGACTGCTCAGAAACGCTGCTCCCTCAGCTGGCCCTTCAAGCCCTACAAAGTGTTCGACGTGAAGGATGGAATAGAGAAGAAGGAGAGAGAGTAAGACATGAGGAATGAGGGGGCATGGTGGGACTCGTTTGAACGGTTAATTTATTGTGTTTCTCCGTTGATCAGTTCATTTTCCAATCACAAAGAAGTCAAGCTGGTCGTGCTGCTTTTGAAGCTGCTGGGTGAGAAGCAGTCGGTGCGAGTGGGTGTCATCACGCCCTATAACGCCCAGAAACAACGCATACTGGAAGCCGTCAGGAGCTCAGGCATCAACAAGCAACTTCAGTGAGTGTTCAGTGTGCAACTTTACATTGATTTCTATAATCCTTTGGCAAAATGCCATATATCTATCTATCTATGGTTCTGATCATGAGCCATTAATTTTTAAAGGGGTCATATGATGCCATTTTCATACGTTATTACGAATGGCATTACTTTATGGTAAGGGCTGTAACATTTCACTAGATAGCTGGCCAATCAGAGCACACCTCGTGGTTTTTTAGAATGATGAGCTTTGTGCAAATCAACCCGTTTGAGAAAGACTGGGCTTAGTTTAAAATATATTTATAAACTCATTGCATTACACCAAATAAACGTTTTCTTTAGCGACATCGTAGGGCCCCTTTAAAAATGATATGGTGGTGGATATGGGCTTCTTTAAAATATTGAGACCTCACCAAGTCTGCATTTTATAATTAATATTTGTAATAGTAATGATATTACTAAAAATTATTTACTTAAATGGCTGTTTTGGCACGCAATTCATCATTAGTCTTCAATGTCACATCAGCAGTTTTTCAAAATGTAATATTAAGTTAATATTAACATTTTTATTGTCTTTGCTGAATTTCTAGCAACAAGTATTATTGATTTAAATGAGTTTGAAGGATGAATTTAGGGGAAATTACATTTTTACAACTTGTATTAACATTCTTAAATGTTTCACTATATTTTTCATGAAATGAACACAGCCTTGGTGAACATAAGACTTGTTTAGAAGGAGAAAAATAAATCTCAACAATCCAAACCTTTTTGACTGGTGTATGTACAGTAGAATAACATGTTACTGTGTTTTTAGGGTTGAGGTTGATACAGTCGATGGCTTTCAGGGCAGAGAAATGGACTGCATCATTGTGTCTTGTGTGAGAGCCAGCAGTGAAATGGGCTCCATTGGGTAAGTGTGTGTGTGTTCATTTATTTATTTTAATATTGCATTTTGTTTTTAATTTTATTTATTTTTAAGGTTTGTTGGAAATCGCCAGAGAATGAACGTAACCATCACCAGAGCCAGATTTAGCCTCTTCATACTGGGACACATACGCACACTCAAGGTAACGTACGCACCACCGCGAGGTGCTGTTGTGTGTTTCCAAACGCTTTCAATGACGTTTTGCTGCGCTTCTGCAGGAACAAAGTGATTGGGGAGCACTGATCGAGGACGCTAGCATGCGCAAAACTATCGTCAGAACAATTCAAAAAGATTTCGAAAGGGACGCCAGGCAGATTCTTAAACCAGAACGAGAGCCGCCGACCCGCAGTTTCTCTTATCCCCCAATTGGGACCGGAAGCGCTTCAAACACGTCTGTTACGCATGCGCCTGTGGAAACAGACCCCGCCCCCACAGCCCGCCCTCAACCTGACGCGAGCCATGCGCCCGTGCCGCGGCTGATACCATTGGAATGCCTTAATAACCCACGGATGAGCGACAGGCCCACAGACCCACGTTTTGCAGACCGTCGGCCAATGAGGGAACAGAGACCCGACAGAGATGGGCGGGGCTTACCGGAATCCCGCCACTCAACGCCCAGAGCTAATTCATATGACTCGGACTCTAGAAGTTCTCGACAGTCTTCCAGATACTCTTCAAAACACCGCGGTTCTTCACCGTCGAGATCATACAGGAGATGAATTCTGTTTTTATGTCACCTTAAAGCCTTACAGAAAAGCGTAAAGGGAGAGATTTTTTTTTTTTCATGTTTTGAGAATCCATTTTGTACACGGATCGTCATTAAACGTCTCTTTCTCAGGCATTGGCTTAACGATCATCTTGACAAATTAGTCTGTTTACTGCTTATCTCTTTCTAAGCGTATTCTGCTGCTAAATGACCATTTGAAGAGCTGTTTTATGCACGAAGAGGGACGTTATGTTCCGTACAACGGGTTTTTGGGCCTTGTGCTTGTCTCTCAAAATAACTGCACTTTCCAAAGCAGTCGGACTTAATAAAAATGTTTTTATGTTGAGTCTGTATAGTTTTCCTCTTATTTAAATGTAACATTGATTTAATGCTTTTTGCAGGGATGTATAAATGTGTTTTGCTTGACTGTAGTGCTGTTTGCGTTTCACTGGTTGTTTTTATACTGACTTTTAACATTCTGGATTATTGGATAACCTACTGGATTATTATTATTGATTTTGGCCGACTGTTAGAATAATTTCAGGTAACTTCAATTAGGCACTGTTATTTGGGAGGACATCGAGGTCATGAACAGAACTAGAATATTGCTTAACATTTTTAATTTCAAGTCTAAAATGTCCTGTTGTGAATGAGAGTTAAGTTTGAAATTGTACAGTAGAAGTTTACAAGCCAGTGACTGAGAGATCGACCTCCTTCAGTGGACTTTCTTTTTCCTCCTGAGTTTTATCTTGCATGACCAGTTTTACAAAAGTGTAGGACGAGGACTTTGTTTTGTATAGATGCACTTTTTGTAGACCGGAAATAATAATAAAAAGGGTTACTTTTATTTACTGCACAAATTGATTTTGCAGGTGTGACACTTATTCTTGATACACCACATTTTAGTGACGCGAGTGATCTATTAAACCGTATCATCATTATTTAAAATGTATACAAGCACCTTGAACTGGGTGAATACCATGGTACGTGCATGTTAATCAATACCCCTGTATATCTTCACACGATGTCACCAGATGTACCATGCTGCACCCTTAAGGCCTGTCTTCTTGACCACGTCCAGCTGCAGCGAAGACGTGGCGCGGGTCATCATGCACCAGGTAACATTCGCAGACGGGGAGTGTTGCACAGGGATATTAAGATGGGAAACATCCTCATCAACCCGCACACGCTCAGACTCAAACTGATCGACTTTGACACTTGACTAAGTGATGAGTTGAGGGCCGTTTACAGAAGACTCTGATTTTTGTGTTTCATGCATGATAATGAATATCTAGTTAACATTCAGTGTTAATGGGAACAAAATCTCTTCTCCAGGGACAAGAGAGTACTGCCCTCCTGAATACCTGATGAGCGGCCAGTACCACGGGGAACCAGTCTTTTCCCAAAGATACGTGAACACCTGGGCCAAAGATGGCTGATCAAAAGGTGAGTCTTCAGTTCAGCGGGAGACCATTATAAATCCGAAGCATACAAAATAGAATTCAATGCAAATTTGAGGTTATAATCAGACATCTCTCTCTTTTTTTCTGCGCAGAATGCACAGAAAATTATTTGTCGCTGTCTGCAGCTTGACCCGAAGCAGAGGGTCATTCAAAGATAGATATAATAGAATGACAAGATAAAGTAGATAGAGATAAGAGACATAAGATAGAATAGACGTGATATAGACATATAAGATACTGTAGAGTGCTTTGATGCAACCTGTGTTGTTAAAAGTGCTATATAAATAAAAATGATTGATTGATAAGATAAAGATATAAGGTAGACAGAGATAAGCATAAGATAGGATAAATATAAGTTAGACATATAGGACAAGATAAAATTAGATAGGCTAGACATGTAGACAAGATACTATTAGACCGATTGAAAATTAAAATATAAAAAAACCCCAAAATAAATATTTATCACTTTCAGATGCTGGATAACATTATTCTCAGTTCTTAAGGATATTGTAGAGTACACAAACACATATGTGATCGCATAATTTGTGTGAATTTTGTTCAGTTTAACTTGTTATGCTGATTTTATAATTGAGAAAATATTTAGAAAAACACAAACCAGTAAGATTTAACAGCTCAGTCTTTTGGACTGCATTTTCTCTTTCCCAATTAAATGACATAATTTTATATTATATTTTGTAAAACAACAGTATGTTTTATGCTTAGCTTTAAAAATCACTTTAAATGCACACTTTCCAAAGAGAAGCGTGAATAAGAAGACATGAATGGTCAGTGATAGTCAGCATAGGGAAGTGCCTGACGCTTATCTTCATATTTTATCCCTAATTCTGTTCGTTGGTCACTCATGCTATATAACGACTTACACGATTAAGCTGAGAGTCAAAAACTTTTTTGCATATTTGTATACATTTATAGAAAAGGACCCCAGATCTGCATGTTTTTATGTGATTTGTCTTCTTTGAATGTTTGCAGAAAGTATATGTTTGTCACCTGCACAGCTTTGAATCTAATTAAGACAGCCTGAGATGGGACTTGAGGGTAGTAGTAGCAGCAGTAGTGAAATGCTCAGCGTCTGTTCCCCCACTAGGGGGTGCAGTGTTTATAGGTTTACACAAGCCTGCCTCGCTCCAGTTTTAGGGCCGAGCAACTGTACCTTATACTCCCTAAAACAGGGCTGTGAAGCTCCACATGATGTGTGGCCAAAAAGGGCGGAGGAACCTTTCGGGATTTACCTTTTAAAGTTAGATGAACCTTTCGAGACTCAAATTGCAGCAGTTCATTATTTTTTACATTTACCTACGCTTGCCATAAGCCTATTTTAAATGGTGTGCGCTAATATGTGTGCATGTTAAATAAGGCCACCCTCGTTTCCACCGTCACCTCGTTTGAGCGCACTTTATAATTCCAATCATGTTTCTATCTAAAGGTGGCGAGAATGAAGCGTTTGACTCATGAAGACCCTTGACGTATCCTCTCTGTGTGCGCTATTGATATTCTGAAGCTAATCAATGGCCGCTGACTAAGGTGAAAGCTTGATCCTCTCAGGTGCGGGACGCTCTGCTGCTGTGACGTGACGCAGCATTTTTTCTCTCGTCAGAAAGATGCCGGGTCAGCAAGGCCTGCAATCTTGCTTTTGTTGTAATTTTACATTATTGGAGCAGCGTCCTGTTTGCCGTCTCACCGGCTCGGGTGTCATTTCCAGATATTTCATAAAGCCGGTGACCGCATAGACCAAAGTAAATATAAAGCTCTCACTGGGTTCCTCTACGACTGTTATATAAGAGCCAGCGGAAGATCTGATTGGGTCACTCGTGCCATGCTGTCTTAATATAGTGGATGAAATAACTCTAAATGTTTAGACAGAAATCCTATGAGGTTGATCTTGCAGTCACAATATGACAAAGAAATGAATTTAAGTGCATGCTGCAATGTCCGTCGTTGACCATTCTTTACTAATTTGTAAAATGATAAAGCCCTTTTCATATGCATTGCAGAAAACGTGTTTTCTTGGAAATATTGGCTTTGTTCGTTATAAGACTGCTTAATATACTGGAACTACATAATAAACTCAATGGAAATCAAGTTAACCTATTAGCTTTTAAGTGCTGCACTCATTTCTAAACAAAACGTATTACTGATTGTTTAATTTGTTACAGGTTTTTGCTTTTTCTCCAATATCTCTTTCTATACTCTCAATCGTTTTTGTAAAATGCTTTTAACTAACAAAAGCCATTTCGTCCAATAGGAAGAGACGTCATTTTGGAGGGAAAACAAAAGCACAAACAATGAAATCATGCCAATATTGTAGGACAACATTAATGCACATCTTCTTTTTTGCCGTTACTAATAATCATTTAAAGTTTTTACCTCCCCTTTTACAGTACTATGTGTTACATTACAGCTCACGCATGTTTCTATCTTAAACCTCATTGTTCTAAAATCGAAATGCGTCTGAATTATGCTTCAACGGTGCGTTTGCAAAGTCCTGAAATGTGATTGCCGAAGAAATGATCCACACAGAAACGACTCGCACACGGACAAGTAACAGTCACATTTACTGTAATGTTTACAGTGTCATAAAATTTCATTCAGTTCTTTAAGTTTTGTAAATCTGTTCACCGTAAAGTGTAATAAACCCCATCCCGTACATTTCAGTAGAGTTCTCCATCTAACAAATAAATTCTGCTTGGTACATTTAGTGCTTAAACTGATCCTCTGTAATACCTGACATGGTGTAAACTCTACTTTATAGACTCTCGTACTATAGTGTGCCGTAAAGTTTACAGTGTAATCAAACCTTTCGCCTCTTATATAGATCCAAAACAAAAATATTCTCTACCAAAAATAGTCAAATAATGTGGGTTTATAATAATTCCATTCGATTAGATATCTTCTTTTGCGAGTTGAATAGCGTGTTCGTGTCCTGAATACTTCGTAAATATCAACGATCTCTAACTGTGGCGACAGACATTCCTATAACATCCAGCAGTACAGTGCCTAAAATCTTAATAAGTCATGATATGACAAATATCACAATAATATCGTAGTCTTTGCTTTTTAGCGAATAACAGTGAGCGCTCGTTACATACATCTGAACGGTAAAAACTGCAGCAAAGGAGTGTTAAAAAACAAAAGAAAACGTGAAGCCGGACCTTTCCTGACAACATCGTACAGACTCCGATCGCTGTGAGGACACGCCCCCTACGTTGACCAATCAGAGTGAAGGAAGTGCGGTTCGTATTACATTTTGCAGCTATTGCACAAGAAGCTCACTTCCTGTTGATACTGAGTGTGTGTGGTGTGTGTGTGTTTTTGGTATTATTCGTCCTCAGCGTACACGTGAGGCGCGCATCTTGAGTTCCGTTGAGTTCCAGCTCTCCCAGAGTCTTTGTTTCTCGTTCTTGTTGTCCTGCAGGGCGATCTGCACCCTGTAGAGGGCGATGCTGAGCACCTGGCCCTCTCCGGGGCCCCGCTGGTGGAGAAGCGGGGGTCTCTCAGGAGGCGGCGGAGCCCAGAAGGGTGGCGAGGAGCGGGCAGAGCACAAGCGCCAGGCTCAGCGTGAGCGCGCTGGCACCGTTGCACTTTTTGCCTCCGTCGCAGCGCGACTGTTGGCACAGAACACCCTTAAAGTCGGGCGGACAGCTACAGCGCTGATTCTGAACGCACGTCCCCCCGTTCTGGCACAAGAGTAACTCATCGTCACACACGTTCGCTGTGGAGAAAAAGTTACGTACAAGTTATCTTGTAATGCAGTTTTCCAAAAAATATGTAGCAGCACAATTGTTTTCAACATTGATAATATTCGGAAATCTTTCTTGAGCAACAAATCAGCATATTGGAGTATTCAGCTTTGATCAAAGAAATAAATGACATTTATTCTCAGAACTAGTTCAAAATCTAAATTATTGCAAACGTTTGTGTAACCTCACGCACACACGGAGCCATCATCGTTTGCTCAGTGCCTTGAATCTGTGTCATATTTAACATGGGCGTCTGGTTTCATTAAAAAGCCACTATGGGTCACAGAAGTCTGGGTACTAATGAGACCAGGTGCTGCACACGTGACCCCAAACTGTCTCAGCAGTGAACAATGAGTGTGTGTGTGTGTGAAAGAAAGGACAGAAAATGATAAAGAGGATGACTATGGTTCAGAATAGCATACTATCATATACTTTTTCTGCAGTGTACACTATGCGTGCATTAGCTGGATGACCTACTACTGCATTACACTGCACTGAGCTCTGTATCCCATGGTGCAACACGTTTGACTTGACCTCCCATTTCCACAGTTAAGAAATTTAAAAGAAAGTTAAGTTAATGGAAAGTACATTTGTCACTTTTTTTTTTTTTTTTTTTGATGTTATAAGATTTTAGCGAATTTCCCAGTGAAAAACTCCATTACCCATGATTCCACAGCTACATCTCCACCAATCAGTGAATTGCAACAAGCAAACTGGTGAAAGGCATAACAACCAGTGTCCATCTACTCTCATGAAAATACTTGTGTGTGGTGTGTTGTGTATAATACAGATAATTAATTAAGCTTTGCCGTTCCTAAAATAACCCAGGAAAAGACTGTGTATGTGAAGGGTTAAACGGTAATCTTTTACTTTACTTTAATACAAAAGGTTCTGAAAGACCTGCCTGAACTATGTAAAAACGTAGTCCATTAACCAAACGGTTCATCCTTTGCGTTCGCGAGAGCCAGTAAATACTTGCTGCATGCAGATCCACTTAACCCAAGAACAAAACAAATCTATTTGAAGAAAGGGACTAATCCAGCTCCGGAAGTGTGTCCCTAATGGGTTCTCCTCTGTTTTCCCTTCTCACAGCGCTGGCGGTTCTGGCCATGGGCCTGTTTCATCTTAAAGATGGATCACGGGGAAAACGCTGTGCGTAGGGCTTTCCACATCACCATGGGAATCCAGGTACAAGTGTGATCATTACCCCACAAACCAGTTTCCAATGAACAAGGGCTGCTTGGAATCTGCATGGCAGCGCATCATTTAAATACACAAATAGCCAAACGCATTAGACACCAGTAATGCGCTGGTTTGATGTGCGGTAAATATCTAACGCATCCTGATAAGGGGTCCGACTCCTGTCACATCGATCGAATACCGCCCTCTTCGTTGTGAGACCACGCCCCTTTTTTTCTGCTTCACAACTTGAATCAGAAACTGCACGTTTTTTCAAACTTTTCAAAAATGTGACATTGCTGGTAAATAGCGTGGCTACGCATTTTAGGCAATCGCAATAATCCACAACACTCCATCGGTTGCCATTTTCATGACATGAACTAATCCAGCGAGAAAGTTCATCCACTGTTGTCCAAAGTGCTGGACCTATTCATATTTCTCCCCTGATTCAGACGAGATTACTTTCTCGCTGGAGAAAGCAAGACTTGTATTTAAGACAGAAGGAACGGTTTCCGGTTAAAAACATATTAAAGATGCACGTGTTTCTTACAAACACACCGCTTTTGGCTTCACAAGACTGGACTGGTGTGGAGCACTTATGGATTATTGTGATATTTTCTTTCATCAGCTGTTTGGACTCTCATTCTGACGGCACCCATTCACTGCAGAAGATCCGTTGATAAGCCAGTGATGGAGTGCTTCATTTCTCTAAACTTCATGGCCTGAAGGTCAGCCTATTTAAATTTCTGGGTGAAGTATTCCTATGCTTTAATTCCACTGTGTAAAAACGTATGACTTCAAGCTAGAACTAGTAATTATATGGTTTACACTGTAACTTTTATTTCGAAAGGCTTTTGGAAACAAAGGCGTTGTAAAAGGCTGAGCCAATTAATTTTCTGAAATTGAGTGAAAACTTGAAATCGGCCGTGGAGAATGGAGAGGCGATTGCACGCTTTGACATTGATTTGTTAATTAGATTGGAGAGTTGAGCGAAGTCTGATTAGGAAGTGGTTAATGAACCTGGGAGGGAGGTACTTACGAAAACAGCCCTGTTTCCAATAGTAACCGGGGAGACAGTCGTCACATTTGACTCGGTAGTGCCCTCTTTACACTGACAGAAACCGGTGCCATTACAGCGGTCGTGCAACGAGCCCATCGTATTACAGTTACACTCTGAAAACAAAGAGAGAGAAAACGTTAGGGGGGAAAAGGGTGAAGTTTTAAAACATTACATGTGCCAAAAAGGCTCATTGGCAGTTTGCATGCATTAATGCACAAGTGTTTTGTGGTTGGAAAAAATAAGCGCGCTATTTGTTTATATTGAAAAGTGGACGACTAATGTGGATTTTTTCGATGGCCGATATCTTAGAGAACAGGGTGGCCAATGAACAGTACGGCAGTAAACTAAAAAATGAAGAATAGCAGTTCTGTGCGTTCAGACGCTGGTGTTATAGTGCTGTAAAAATCAAAATCCCAAATATCGGCCGATATATCGGTCGACCATCTAATAGTTATCTATAGTTATAAGCTGTGTTCAATCTATTTTGGAAAGATTGTATTTATAAGTCGAGTTAATCTTGATTAACAATAGGAAACACATTAAAATTTCTTTCGACTTAAAAGAAAACTGCTATAAATCATTATAAATTGTAATTGCGCATGTTGATGGTGTAGTTTAGTTTTTATGCATTTTGTGAACTGCTAACAAAAAATGAAGGCTTAACCGAACTCCCTTTCCCTTCTCTTTGGTTATTTAGCTGGGTATAGGAGTGCTGCAGGGATGTTTTTTTGTAGGCCGAAACCCACACTTTAGCTCTTCCAGTTCAATCATTATGAAATGAGTGTGTTTTGCGTAAGGTGGCGTGGTCAACGCAAATGCAGAGCTTAGCTTTTTTCTTTTGCCGCTTGTATTTAGGTTTCAAAATGTTTGAAATTGCATTAGTTTGCGAAGTCGGGTTTTCCGCTGGGCTTAAACAGGTCTTAATTCTGCCCTTCCTCAAATTAAGGCCCGAAAAGCCTTAAAACATGATGAAGTTTTGCCAAGAAAAGAAAGAAAATACAATTATAAACATCCTTAAATCAAGATTTGCGTTCTCCAATGCATTTTCTTTTATTGGTTTTTGTCGAAAGTACCTGGATGGTGCTAAATTTGGTAATCTGTAATTCTGTACTTCTGTACAGTACTTTACGCTGTTTAAAAATCGAATGTATTGCATCACTTTTATAGCGCGAGTTAGCTGCAAATTTCATATTTTTAGAAACTGTCCATGGATATTTTTATGCCCCTCACTATTTTGCATTGGGCTGCCGCCAACTGCATTATAATGAATTACTGCACTTCCGTGAGAACTCCTGAAAATAGACCCCGTAAGCTCAGTGGTATCGTGAGCTCAGGGTGAGGTAAATGTTCTCCTCGTGTTGACCCTGTGCCATGTTGGCACCTGGCACACACCCGATGAGGGCGAGCTCATTTGTGCTGACTTCACAGCACGCTTTCATTTACCCCGCGCCCTGCCTCCTCGTGCGGCAGATGGACTCCCTTCTCCATCCTGGTACTCTCAGCGTCGCGCTGATTTAAGAGCTGTCACATCCGGGGGTTATTTCTGGAAGTTTATTTGAGGACCGCTGGGAATCTCTAATATGACGCTCCCAGGATGATAATGTTGCAGTTTAACTTTGCTGACCGTGGCGTCCGGCGCGGTTTTATTTCATCTTGCATTTTTTCTCTCTTTCTCCCTTTATTCAGTTGTCGGTGTATAACTTTCTCCCGATTGCATCCTTAGTATTATTCTCCAAGTACGTCTCCTTTAGGTTTATTTGAATGCAGGCGCTCTTTAAAGATTAACATTCCTAATCTGAGACATTTTTTGCTGAATTGCTTTTAGTATCTAAAACTGACAAAATGAATCAGCCACCAAAGACTGCCCTCCTCAGTTTTACAGCCTTAGTGGATGCACTAAATATTGCAATTTTGTGTGTTTTAATTGTAAATATTTAATTTCATCACTCTGCAGTAATTAGCGTTAAATAAGTGCAACATTGAATTATATTAAAGTAATGCACAACGGCTTATAAAAGGGCTCAATGATAATCAGTTTGCACAAAAAAGTGGCTTAAACTTTTAGAGATACCATGTTTCCGAACATAGACATGGTTTCAAAAACAATTAAACTCAATTGTTTCGTGATAATATACTGGATATTAACATACACAATAACAACACTTTAACAAAACTTTTGTGCCCTATGAAATCTGCTGTCATTTTCCCAAATGTACTGTTTTTCATTTATATGTTTTTCTGGAGTATGTTTTAATGGTAAAGGTATGTCTAATTAATTGTAACAATTTATTAATTTATTAAAAATGACAAATGTACGGTAGTTTTTTCAATGATTTTATTTATATAAGAAAATCTGTATATATTTTACATTTGGAAACAACCAAAAAACATGTTATTTCTTTGGGAAGTACTATGTTTCTGTCCTATTTCTTCAAGTTAAAATGGACTTTTATTTTGACAAGTTGCATTGAAGACCTTTTTTAATTAGTTGGACCCGTGACCTTGATGTTGCTAATGCCGTTCATGCTGCTTGAGGTAAAGGATTGCTCGAGCCAGCGATTTGATTTAATATATTTTGCACAACATTTGCACTCTTTTCAGATATAAGCCACAGGCCGTTACTCACCGATACACACATTCTCATCATCAGGCTCTGCGGAGGTGTTTTTGTAGAAGCCCATGCGACAGTGTTCGCAGTTCTGACCACGCGTGTTGTGTTTGCAGCTCACACACGTTACTATGTTCAGGAAGTCGATGTAACTGCAGCGGTTCGAGTGTCCGTTACATTCACAATCTGACAACGAGATAGAAACGTCATCTTAAACGCGTTCCACATTAAAGTACAGAAGCGTTAAGTGAGAGAAAAGAGTTCCTGGTTTTTGAGATAATGAGATGAAATGGCGTGTGACATCATAACCTGGATGATTTGGTTTGGCTGCTTGGTTTAAATGTTCTGGGTGGACTTGGAAGTTTTGTGTTGTGAATGCTGGAGTATGACATTCAGACTACATCAATCTCAATGCTGAATCAATGAAGAGCTATTGACTTTTTTTTTGCTTCACTTTGTGTCTTTCCTGCTGCGCCCAAAGTATTGACGGCTGGAATGAAGATGTGTGTGTGGGGGTGTTTGTGTGCGTTGCTGACAGGGCGATATCTCACACACTCTTACGGGAGTCTTTCCCACACCTCGTGCACGTGTGTGTGTGTGTGTGTGTGTGTGTGTGTGTGTGTGCGTTTGTAAGTGTTGCATGCATGCGTGTGCTCCGGGGATGTTGGGAAATCTGATGACAGATGTTTTTCTAAAACAGCTGTTTCTCCTTCTTCTGAAGCAGATCTTTTTTGTCAAACTGCTGGGTTTCTCCCAGTTCCCATTCACACCTGTCCTGTATCTTTCTCTCATGTCTGTCTCTTTCCGTCACTCACAACAAATCATTGTCTAGTGCACCAGTGAACCACATTCAGCGTTGCTGCTTTTTGAGAATCTGACCCGATGCCTGCCAAGCGTTACATGCCACTTTGACCTCCATGTGACAGATATGAGGTTCTAGTAAATGGAGGTATACAAAGCAATATGTACTTTTTGAAAGAAAGTACTACTTTTGTTATGCAAGGATGCATGCAATCGATCAAAATTGACACTAAAGACTTTTAGAAAGTTACAAAAAATTTCTATTTTAAATAAATTCGGTTCCTTTAAACAGATAACCATTTAGACATAATGTTGCAATTGCAGTTAGAGCACAATTAAAGGCACAACTGTAATGGTATTTAATATACAAGTAAACTTGTACAAATGCATATTAACCAGACCATTTAATCAGCTTCACAAATTCTTATCTATTTAAGAATTTTTTTTATCAGTTTAGACGTGTCTTTCAAATATTTATGTGCACTTTAAAAGCTAGAGAACGAGAACGGAGTACAGAGCCTGTCTCAGCACATAGGAACAGGCAAATCAATGAAATATAAATGAGAGCTACACACACACACACACACACACACACAAGCTGATCACAACACACTTACCTTATATATCACACATAATAGAGAGAAGCAGGGATGAAGGGATTAATGAGAGTTAGAACGCTGGAGACAGGGAGTGACATGCTGAGAAACGTCAAACTCAGCGAGTCTATTTTACTCTCAGCATCACGTGTTCTAGAACTTTCTAAAGTCCTAGCCATTAATTCACATCTCGACTGAAACGTGTTCTAGAACTCCAGTTACCTGTACCTCTGTTGAACTAAAGCCCAATTATAGACCTTAGCGAGTTCGACGGCATATTGAAGACAAGGCCCTAGATCACAGATCATTTTCACAACTTTCAAAGCTTTTTTGTGGAGATTTATATCTACTGAAAGTCTTTCGTGAAGATGTTTGTTCAGTTGGCGATCGTTATGTTGTTAAACAAAAGCGCAATCAATTGACCTATTGGTAAGCCCCTCCCCACGAAAGCAGATGAGCCAATGGCAGTTGAGCATTAATTGCACGGAGAGTGGAACTCGGACATCTATAGGTTTCACCGTCATAGAGAAACAATGGAAGACCCGAAGATTGCATCATATTTTTGGGGGTTTATGCCTCAAAAAAGGACAAACAATGTGTCTGTAAACCCTCGCTTCCAGTTATCTACCGTATTCATTTATACATATTTTACAAATAACTTCAATGGAGTATTTCATTCCCATTTAGTGGACGTCTTTGTCCAAAAATGGACAAGGTTTTCACACTGCAGCTCTCATGGTAAAACAGTGAGCGGTAGCAACAGTAACTAAGGTAGGCCTTGTTTTCATTCCTGTCAAAAACTAAATATGTGTATATAATATAGCTCCTTTACGCCACTGGCGTTTCATTTTCGATTCTTAACACAAAGAACTTTTCCATTCCCAGCCTCTCACCTCACTGAATTTTGATCTGTCTTGTTACAATAAAGGCAAAAAAATGAATAAAATATGATGATACCCTAAATAGGGTCTATTGAAAAATTCTGCACCGTGTTCTAAAACTAAATTGTGGCAGCATGAACTTTCTGCAGTATCAGTGAAAGTGTCTGCTAAATGAAAAAATAAATAAATTCAGAAACATTGTAGCATTCGAAGTAGAACTGTTTAGTTACTTCTAAACAACTTGCGGTTCCACACAACTCATTTTTACAGTTCTAGAGACTAAAACAGCTTAGTGTTTCAATTGAATGAATTCTAGAAGCCATTTGAGTCGAAGGTTTTCTATCTAGAACATTCCCTACTTCTACCTTTTCTCATTTTAATTTATTTCTTACCTTTGAAGTCATCATATATGATGCCTTTCAGCTGTACAGTCTGTTGCCCTCCAGACAGTAAGAACTTCAGAAGAGCTTCAGAGAATGAAAAGTCTTATATGATATGTTCTTCTAGAAAACTACTAGGACAAGCAAAGCAAATCTAGTCTACGACAAGCAAATCTCCAGCTATCCATCCACGTTTAAGGGAGGGGAACAGAATTATTGTTTAAGACATTTAACACCTACAAAAAAATAACTATCAACTAAGTACACTATAATATGTACTGTA
The DNA here is from genome assembly GCF_018831695.1 of Puntigrus tetrazona. Taxonomy (NCBI): domain Eukaryota; kingdom Metazoa; phylum Chordata; class Actinopteri; order Cypriniformes; family Cyprinidae; genus Puntigrus; species Puntigrus tetrazona. The sequence goes on from NW_025047793.1 coordinate 678,918, forward strand.
TGTACAGGCTAAAATGGCAGACTACAGAAGCTAATGCAGCTCCTTCCTAATGTGGATTCTAAGAACTATTATGCATATGTATTGTTACAATGTGCTCTAAGTTGACCTCACACCATGGGTACCTTTTTTATTCTCTTCATCTTCTCTCTCCCACTTATGAATGGGTTTTACCTCAGCTTCTCCTTTACCGTGCTCTTCTGAGTGTTTGTGTGGGTCTAGATGAGCAAAGATAAGAACTGAGCAATCGACAGGTATGTACTACATTCTGTACTACAGACCGTTTGAATCTCAGCTGAGCCATACCTCCAACAGCTGTGTGTTTGTGAGACCCTTCCTCCTCTTCTTTTGCCTTTTCTGACTCTTTTGGTATTACATCCTCATGTTTTTGTCCCGAGATGTGATGCTTTGATTCATGTGGCATGTGTACTGATGAAACGGTCTCTACTTTTGACAGGACAGATCCATGCATTGTCTCTCTCTCTGGTACTGGTTTATGAGACCCCCTTTTTGGCTGTGTTGGTATGTGTCCATGAGATTCTAATATAGATTCATGAGGTTTCACTACTGGCTCATGAGGTTTATGCATCGCCTCATGATGATGAACAATTGGCTCATGAGGTTTATGCATTGTCTCATGATGATGTACAATTGGCTCATGAGCTTTCACTACAGTCTCATAAGGTTTATGCATTGTCTCATGATGATGTACAATTGGCTCATGAGATTTCACTACTGGCTCATGAGGTTTATGCATCGACTCCTGAACTTTCACTACTGGCTCATGAGGTTTATGCATCGACTCCTGAACTTTCACTACTGGCTCATGAGGTTTATGCATCGACTCCTGAACTTTCACTACTGGCTCATGAGGTTTATGCATTGCCTCATGATGATGTACACTTGACTCAGGGGGTTTATGCATTGTCTCATGATGATGTACAATTGGCTCATGAGATTTCACTACTGGCTCATGGGGTTTATGCATCGACTCGTGAACTTTCACTACTGGCTCATGAGGTTTATGCATCGCCTCATGATGATGTACAATTGGCTCATGAGGTTTATGCATTGTCTCATGATGATGTACTGTTGGCTCATGAGATTTCACTACTGACTCATGGGGTTTAGGCATTGACTCATGAACTTTCACTACTGACTCATGAGGTTTAGGCATTGACTCATGAACTTTCACTACTGGCTCATGAGGTTTATGCATCGACTCTGAACTTTCACTACTGGCTCATGAGGTTTATGCATCGACTCCTGAACTTTCACTACTGGCTCATGATTGGTTTATGCATTGTCTCATGATGATGTACTGTTGGCTCATGAGCTTTTACTACTGGCTCATGTGGTTTATGCATTACCTCATGAGGATGTACAATTGGCTCATGAGGTTTATGCATTGTCTCATGATGATGTACTGTTGGCTCATGAGGTTTACTGATCATGCATTGTAGGCATTGACTCATGAACTTTCACTATTGGCTCATGAGGTTTTATGCATTCCACCATGATGATGTACTATTGACTCATGAACTTTCACTACTGGCTCATGAGGATTATGCATCGTTGGCTCATGAGCTTTTACTACTGGCTCATGTGGTTTATACATTACCTCATGAGGATGTACAATTGGCTCATGAGGTTTATGCATTGTCTCATGATGATGTACAATTGGCTCATGAGGTTTATGCATTGTCTCATGATGATGTACAATTGGCTCATGAGGTTTATGCAATGGCTCAATATGATGTACTGTTGGCTCATGGGGTTTATGCATTGTCTCATGGGTTTCCACTATTGGATCATGAGGTTTATGCATTCCACCATGATGATGTACTATTGGCTCATTAACTTTCACTACTGGCTCATGAGGTTTATGCATTGTCTCATGGGTTTCAACTACTGGCTCATGAGGTTTATGCATTGGCTCATGATGATGCACTATTGGCTCATGAGGTTTATGCATTCCCTCATGGGTTTCCACCATTGGCTCATGAGGTTTATGCATTGACTCATGATGATGCACTATTGGCTCATGAGGTTTATGCATTCCACCATGATGATGTACTATTGGCTCATTAGCTTTCACTACTGGCTCATGAGGTTTATGCATTCCACCATGATGATGTACTATTGGCTCATTAACTTTCACTACTGGCTCATGAGGTTTATGCATTGACTCATGATGATGCACTATTGGCTCATGAGCTTTATGCATTGCGCCATGATGATGTACTATTGGCTCATTAGCTTTCACTACTGGCTCATGAGGTTTATGCATTGCTTCATGGGTTTCCACCATTGGCTCATGAGGTTTATGCATTGCCCCATGGGTTTCCACCATTGGCTCATGATGATGTACTATTGGCTCATGAGGTTTATGCATTGTCTCATGATGATGTACTGTTGGCTCATGAGATTTCACTACTGACTCATGGGGTTTAGGCATTGACTCATGAACTTTCACTACTGGCTCATGAGGATTATGCATCGCCTCATGATGATGTACACTTGACTCAGGAGGTTTATGCATTGTCTCATGATGATGTACAATTGGCTCATGAGCTTTTACTACTGGCTCATGAGGTTTAGGCATTGCCTCATGGGTTCCCACTATTGGCTCACGAGGTTTATGCATTGGCTCATGATGATGCACAATTGGCTCATGAGGTTTATGCATTGCTCCATGATAATGTGCTATTGGCTCATGAGCTTTTACTCTTGACTCAGGAGGTTTAGGCATTGCCTCATGGCTTTCCACCATTGGCTCATGAGGTTTATGCATTGGCTCATGATGATGCACTATTGGCTCATAAGGATTATGCATTGCCTCGTGGGTTTCCACTATTGGCTCATGAGGTTTATGCATTGGCTCATTGTGTTTGACCATTGACTCATGAGGATTCACTATTGGGTCATGAGGTTTATGCATTGCCTCATGGTGACGTACCGTTGGCTCATGAGGTTTTACTATCGACTGATGGGGTTTATGCATTGAGTCATGGTGTTTTACTATTGGATCATGAGGACTCACTATTGGATCATGAGGTTTATGCACTGTCTCATGGTGACTTACTATTGGCTCATGAGGCACTGGCTCATGAAGTTTTACTAATGACTCATGAAGTTTATGCACTATTGGATCACGAGGCTTGTGCACTGCCTCATGATGATGTACTACTTGCTCATGAGTTTTTTGCACTAGCTCATGTGGATTTATTGTGAACTCATAAGGTTTATGCACTGGCTCATGAGGAACCACTACTGGGTCATGAGGTTTTGGCTCATGAGATCCTGGTACTGGCTTGTGAAGTTTTACTACTGGATCATGAGATTTTTGTATTGATTCATGTGATTTCTGTATTGGCTCATTAGATTCTGGTATTGAGTTATGAACCTGATATTTATGCATTGGCTCATGAAATTGTGATGTTGTCTTGACAGGCTCTGCAATTGACTCTGCAGATTCTGGCATTAGTCCAAAAGACTTTTCTTCATGCTTCCCAGTAATCCTCTCTTTCCTTCCAGAAATCATCTCACCCTTCCCAGAATCCTCTACTGAGGGTGGTGTAGGGAGTGCTTGGATGCAATCATTCAGATAATCACAAAACTGGTATGTACACACAAAGATATATAAGTTGTGCTTTACAAAGTGCTATTGAACACCAAGCAGACTAGAAAGAAATAACAAACTGTACATTTCTCAAAGGACTTTCACACTATAATCAATCACAATGATCTTAATCTATAGCAGCCATATACAAGACCTCTGTGGTCTCTACTACTTTTCATTATTAACCAAAGGTTAGAAAAAGGTCACCAAAACCACATCTACCCCAATACTACAAGTCTGACAAAACTTTGTTGGCTTAACAATACCTTCAATGGGACGATTCTTTATTTCTCTGTGGTGTGTCCTCTCTGTTTCAAAAGGAAGCATGTTTTGTTCTGGGTGCTTGGGTTGGTGATTATGTCTGTGAGGAACTGTAGTTTATCAAAAAGAAGAAAATGTCACTTAGGCATTACAGGGCTTTAAAAATCTTGCTATGTGTCAGAATGACATAACATCAACAAGAACCAATAAGAAGTCACATCTAAATAACTACTGTTGACTATTTATTTATGTGACATATAATTGTCCATAAAGACTGAAAGTCAGAAACTCCTTATATTCAGGTGTGCCAAATAGGCAGGTTTTCCTTTACATATAAAATGAGCCAAAACATTCCCATTAAAAAGATGCAAAAATAGAACTAGCAAAGTTAAGGAATGACCACTGGGCAGCAAAATGCTCACTGGGTCAGCAGAGTCAGAAAAAAACAGAAGTCACATGTTAACTGTGAAATAACGAAGAATTAAGGTAAAGAATTAGGTGAGAAAACATTAGGAACCATTTGGTTTTTAGTGCCACCATTTGTCAGAACTGCAACGTTCAGTTTGGAGTCTCCATTTGTCAAGTTTTCAGAGACTTTGCTTGGGTAAAAAATCACAAAAATGACCCTCACTTAATAAGAACAACATTCGGAAGTGTTGTGAAGTCCATTAAGACTGATTTCATAGGTTTTATGGACAGATAAGTTGTGAGTGACTCTGTTGTGAGGCTAGCATCACATCCTGTTGAACCACAGTTTGAACAACTAATCATCAGAGTCTGGAAGTAAGTTTCACATTAATCAATCTCTGCAAGACAGAAATGAGCTCCCAAAAATCTTTGTTGACTTTCAGCCTTCATGGACAACTATGTATCACTTATATATTATTAAATACAATATGATATACAATAAAATCAATAGTAGCTTGTATCTATACTTGAACCAGCATGAATGGTCATGTGACATGCGTTTTAGGTTATGTACTGTAAACCGAGATCGTTTATTGGTTTCATTTATGTATGTGCTTTCTTGATGTGATTCTTCATTCGAATCCAGTTACAAACTAAAGTGACTGCTCTTCTGCGTGATCTTCTATTTGTTCGCAAAGAATGTATGTATTACTTAAGCACATTAAAAGTGGCATATGATGCTAAACAGACAAACCAAACAGCAATTAATCTCAAACGACAGCACGGCGTTGTTAGAGGTACATAGACATTCCTGCGAGTAAACGACCATGCCGTAATTTCATCAACACACGTAGGCCGTATCCTGCTGGGAATCTCAAAGATCTCCACCTTTATTAAATCCATCCGAGGAGCTGCTCTGTCTCGCTTTATTCCCCCCTCCGTTTCTTCACGCCAGCTTGACGGTTTCAGATCTGAGCTAGAGCTGGAGTTCTCGTTCACTCGTTAAACGTCATGCAGTATTCATTCCTCGGGTGCGTATGTGTGCTTCGATCAATGCGCTTGTGTGTGTGTGTGTGTGTGTGTGTGTGTGCGCGGTGGTTCTTTGTTTTATATATATTCGCAGGCCGCCCTAATCCGCTTTGCACTGAAAGATGCAAAGTCACTCTATATTTTGACAGGGGAAAACACTGTCTAATTGAGCATTGATTTCCCACTGCGCGCACTGCTTTGGAGCCGTTACCCACAATCCTCTAGGGGTACGTTTGAGTAGATGACTTACTGGCAGCAGAGTCGCTGAGCTCTTGGCTTGGCTACAGTGCTTTGACTGCCAAAACAAGTGTTCGGAAGATGCTTCTATAGCATACTAACAACGCTAGCGCACACACACAAACTATTGCCCGTATCTTACCTTTGCTTTCTACGTGAACAGGCCCCTCCTCCAGGGGTGTGGCTTTGTGGGGCGTGTCCTCACTGAAAATATGAGGAGGGGGTGTGGCAGGGGGCGGGGCGTCCCTGGTGGTATAAAGTGCCTTAGGCTCTATTTCAGCTGGTGGGAAGTGGTGTTCAGGAGGGGCATCTAATGGGATTTGCGGGGTGAGTGTAATAGAAACGGGTTAGAGAAACCAGAGTCAGCATGGAATACACGCACACACACAAAGTGCTGAGCTTTACAAAACCGCTTGCATTTTAAATCTTCTAGTTTGCACATGGAGGGCGCTAGCGTCGACTGGAATCCCATTCTGCACTGCAGAGCCGGTTATGAATTCAATTCATGTTCAATCCGTGTATTAAAATA